>NC_025993.2:118942800-118945300 GCF_000442705.2 Elaeis guineensis
GTAATATCCCAAACTCTTTTAGGAAGAGCTTTATAGTCTTATCCTCTAACATATCTACCTATTGTTCTAGACACAGACTGGACATCCTTGAATCTCAAAATTATCAAGATTCAGTTCTCACTGTGTCATATCTTATATGATGTGGTAGGAACAGATTTAGAGAGAACTCAATTTCACAGAAATAAAGCATGTCCCTAAAGAAATATAAATAAATCAGTGAATTTTATTATGGACCAGATCACATCTTATATAGTCCCGTGACTCTTCTTATCTCATTGAGCGGAGATTTACTAAGAGGGGTCCAATATAAAATAATATCATGTTATGAGATAATTGAAAAATTTCTTTCAATGGTATTGCATTCCTTGATCTGATCGAAGTACTTTCAAAATTTTTTGATTTATTTCTCTACTTATATCTGAATTCTTTGAACCTTTTCAAAATTTCAGATTTGTATCTCATATACAAAGTAGAGACAAC
Source organism: Elaeis guineensis (assembly GCF_000442705.2). Taxonomy (NCBI): domain Eukaryota; kingdom Viridiplantae; phylum Streptophyta; class Magnoliopsida; order Arecales; family Arecaceae; genus Elaeis; species Elaeis guineensis. Next base: position 118,943,281 of record NC_025993.2, read on the forward strand.
TCCTTGGTTAGCACATCACATGGGCTACACACATCAAATGTATATAAGGATAAGTATCTCAGTGATCATTTTCCTCTTGTCCCACAAGAGTAGCTTGATCATATTTTCTCAAAGAGATGATGCACAAACTAGATTTGACTCAACAGTTAATGAGCCCAAGCCCATATTTTTTCAGTTTGTTAATCATTTCTTCTCCAATATGACTTAGCTATAGGTTCCACATATACTTTAAATTTTATCTCAATTTTGGATCTCTTAGATCCAGTAGCATTCACTGATTGCTCAATTAAGTTCACATATGTATTAACATGCAAATGATAGAAACTGTCTCTAAGAACTAAATCCAAACGATGATCGCAATGGATAGATACCCATGGCCGCAGCAGCAACTGTTGCCCTATAGCCAATTCAAGGGTTACTTCCTTAATCCTTTACCTTTCCATCGACTCTACACTAGAGTCTGTAGCTCAACTAGGAGAAAAAAAATCGTAAGGACAATATTGAACGACATACCTACTTTAGGTGTGTCTTTGTTTCTTTAGACTCTTCAGGTATTTATCTCAAACTCTTTCAAGGTTCCTTTGTCATCAATACTTTGACCAATTCAAATAAAGTACCATGATAGTCTTTCATATGGTAGTTTACTATAAACTATCCATATAAACTAATCAGAGATCGCAGAATTAAATCTATAAGCAATTCCTTATGTATGATCATGTCGAGCTTTTTAAGCTCTTTAATATCCTCGATCATTATCAAATAATGATTATAGACTGACTGTCTATCATGCATCACATGCGCTGTGCGACTCTGATCACCTTACAATACTTGTGGATGAATCAATATATCGTTGGTAGTGTACATGTACTCATGCATAGCACCTATCTTTATTGTCATTGTCCATCTATTCGTCAAGTATAGCTCGTTGACTATGGGTTGGACAAGTTGTTAACATTAGAATAATCTGATAGAGAATATTATTTAATTTTTTAAAATTAAAAATAATTTTTAAATTTGTAAGCCAGTCTATGTACTCAATTTTGATTAATTGATAAATATCTAGGATTGAAGCTAGAGGGTTGGAAGCTGACACTATGAACAGCAGAGAGCAAAGATTCAAATTGGGTATTTATATTTATTTTATAATTTTACTTTAGAAACTTTTAGATGCAAAAAGAGATTTTTGCTATTTTATTAAAACTCCCACACTCTCTGAGTGGAGAAACGAAAACCCTAAAGCGATAATTGAATTTTTAGTGGGTGCTGCGGTTCGACCGATACCGTGTACCTCACCTAACAGTTATTGGTAACATGAATAAACACCGATGTATGGAAACTCTTTACCCAGATATTTCTCTAAGCATATTGCAGCCACTTAGTCTCTAAGTCATGTGGCTCACCTAACATTATTATTCGCACTTTTTAGTTAAGTCAGACCCACCGTTCACAAGCAGGTGTAAAGCTGTCATTAGGTCCCTCACCTAACAGTTATTGGGCCCAACCCATCTTTATCCCACAGTAACTCTTTGCTAATAGAGTGGTTGCGTGTTCCCGATGTAACTGAACCACTGTGACCAGTCGAGAAAATCAACGCCAGTACCATGCCCATACATCTACAATGGTGGAAGATTTTGGACTTAATATTTTATGAAAAATTTGGATTTAGATCTCATCTAATCAGCCATCACATGACTGATGTAATTGGCATGGGCGAAATTAAACCATCAAGTAATCATATTTGTGATTTAATCTTTCAAATTGGCCAAGTAAGTGGAGATTAATGGGGTCCCCCATTGCTTTCTTTAAACACCAATAAATTGACCAGATAAGCGAATGGAATCAATTAAATAATCACCTTTCAATTACTTGCTTTAGATACCAATTGGACAATTGATCAGAATTGGTTAGCTTAAGTGATCGGACTCAAATCAACAAGTCAAATTAGGTCTTTAGGTTAATCGATTCTACATATGAGACTCAATCGATTTGATCAACAACAACTGTATGATCATTAACTTAA
>NC_025993.2:118952800-118995300 GCF_000442705.2 Elaeis guineensis
ATGAATGTTCATTGGGAAATATCATCCATCCCTCCAAGCTAATCATTTTTTTATCAGAATTTGCCATGAATATTATTCCCCTTTGCATGCTTACGTATAGGCATTGAGCAAAGCAAACAAGCGCCCTCCCTTCATAATTTCATAACCATTTCTCCCCCATAGAAAGAAGGGTAGGATCCCCTTAAAGAAGCAAACAAAGGACTAGAAAACGTAGGAAACAAACGGATCCCACCGGCAACTGCACCAAGGAAACACGAAAGAAACATAAGAAAGGAAAAGCCATTGACATGCACCTCAATCAAAACAATCAAACAACCATAAATGAGTGAGAAGATAGGGTTTCGCTTTGCACCAATAGCTTGAGATTTCAGGGCTTTGCATGACTTTGGCTGGCTAAGTGGCACCATTGTTTCCCTCACATTGCAATCCATCTATCAGTGTCACAGTAACAGGAGTACTGAAGTGGCTACAAGACTTGTGGGCACCGTCATTTGATTTGTCAACCATCAACAGGGGTTCTACCCATCAAAGGCCTCTTAATTGTTGATAAAGAGGATAATAGAGACCTTATGTCATTTCAAAATTCATAGAACCCGTGTGGATGTCCCTTAGCGTGCAAGAATTTAGAATAAGATTCTTAAAAAATTATTGTCGGCATGTTGATGTTTTGGGCTAAAAACATAGTATCTTTCACAGGGATATAAAGGAAAACGATAGCAAACAAGATGCACACTGTTAAGGGCAAAAACAGGAGTTGAGGAGTCAGTCAAATCATGTAGATGGATGGAAATGGTATGCAATTATTGGCATCTCAACAATTTACACAGTAGAATTGATGTATATGTCACAAGTTAGCTGATATTTGCAATGCTATGTCTCCATCTTGTATTAAATGGAAAAGGTCTAAATGCATTAGAACCAAAATAAGAAGTTAATTCAATGCATGATTATAAGCTTTCGGATCGGCAGGCAATAAGTCTCTATCTATCAATTTATCTATCTCTCTATATATATCTATTGTATATCTCTTTCTCAAGATTTATTAATGAGATATATTACTATTGGATTGAATGATCACTACCAGAAATTAGCCTTTCAGCGAGGGATAAAATTATTTGGTGAAAGTCAAAATTTCTTTGATAAAAAGATTCATTGAGAGATTTTCAAAGGGAATCCGTTCTTTAAAATATCTGATATTGATGAAAGTCTTTTTCAAAAATCCTTTAGTAATTATCAACAGATCGAAAAATTTTAGTGAAGAAATTTTTCTCCATGAAACTGAAAGCCATTTGTCAAGAACCGAAAAAAGATTCTTATTTTTGTGATTTTTTTTCTTTTAATATTTTTTTATTGTATACAATTGCAAGGCTTGGAATGCTATTTGCTTTGTCAATTATTTTCTGAGCTGAGATACATTCTCCCTGAATCATCATCCTGTTCTTATTATTGTCTTTGTTAGTTGCAAAGTTCTCTTTTTGACTATTTATATATCTACATTTCTATAGTGGCAAAATTTTATAAAAATTTATCTGTCGAGGAATTGAGTTTAGTGGTATTTACAATTGATGATATATGAGAATGGAATATTGTTATTATTCTTGACTTGAAGCCCTGGAAATATGATTGTTGCCTACATGAATTACTCCCCTTTGAAGGATACATTTTCTTTTCTCTTCCAATTAAGTGATGCCCTACTTTCGAAACCAATCAAAATTTAATTTTTCACAAAACATTAACAGATAAGCAATCAATTTATGATTATGGAATGCAAGATGGTCGATTTATTTATTTTATTAAGTTAATAAATGCTTTATATTTGGTAAAAAAATGATTTATATTTTATTTATTGAGACAAAAATAATTCATAATTTTTTCTCGGGTGCCTCTCGAGGGGGGTTGGTGGTGCCGAAGTCAGGGGAGCGGAGGGGAGGAGGTTTGGTGGTGCAAACAAAATATACAATGGACTGAAATAAAAGTCAAAGAATTATTATTGGATCTCACCAAGAAAATCATTTTAGAAAAGCTATTGGAGGTAAATTAATCTTTTTTTGAGAAATGAATCGGATAAAATTATTGATATATTCAACCCCCAAGAAGAAACGAAAGCTTCAAATTATTAATGAAGACTGATAAAATCATTTTCCATTATGTTGAATTCTCTATTACATTTTCGTCCATTCTATACCGACTACATCTATTATTTTTCTATCAGTATAAGTACATCAATATTTCTAACTGTCAAATATTACATATTATAATCCTGCAAATAACAACATCTGAATAATTAAAAAATAAGATAATAATATATAAAAAATATTTTTATACATCCGACCCCATGCACAGGTCTTCGACTAGTTAATTTATATTAACATATAGATATACTTAGATATAAAATTAAGAATCTATACTAACTTTCTTGGATTTTGCATCCATGAACTCCCTTGTCCCTTTCTTCTTATGAGTGCAGTCAAAAAGTATTGCAATAGTAGATTTTGCACCATTCTCTTGCATCTATAATAAGTTATTATATTATAAGTATATGACTGAATATAAATATTAATAACAATAGAGAAATAGTTAATAAATTATCATCCTCCTCTTGTGAGTTACAAAAAGAATGGAACCCCCTGAATGCTTGGTGATTGATCCTTCCTTTTGGTTCATTTGATTTTCTCAAATAGCTTTAGACTTTTGCTGCCACTTATCTTTAAGTCAATGCTTCTGACACAACTCATCTCATGTCTCTTGCTCCATCCAACTTGAATGAACTTTTTCGATCATGTCTGCAAGTATGGCTCACTGGTTTATTTCTTTTAACTCATCAATATATTTTTTCATGTCTCACTCATCATGCTAGTAAGTAGATATCTATTGGCACTCACCTAGCATTTTCTAATATTATGATCTTCTGTTAGAGACCATCTATACCTTGCCTACAAAACACATCGAAGACTTACACTGTTTTATCATAATAACTTACTCATTTTATGAATTAAGTAAAAACCTAATACATCACCTCAAATTCACGCAACAACTAATCCTTGGTTATTTGCTCCACCATTTCCTACAAAAATCAAACTTCTTTAAAGCACTACTTCAACCAAAACACTCATTTGATGTGACACCTCAGGTTTAGTGCATCTGTGCATTAAACATCAACCAAATTAATGATATGAAATAACAATACAAATAGATGTCAAATAAGAACATATAATTATAAAACCTATTTATTCATTTTCATTATGATGAAAACTTTATCTGCTTCAATGGTTGGCTTAGGGGCAAACTGATTCATACCTCTTACATGCATAGGGTCAACCAAACCCACACTGTTAGGCACATAAGGTGAAGGATTGATAGAGGGCATCTCCAAAAATAATGAGTCATGCCTCTCAATAGGTGGAGGTGTGTTAAATAGTCTACGGATGATCGTTATGGGTGTCTCCTAGTATCTCTATCATGTTTATTTTGAAGCTGTTGTCGAGATGCATTTCTTCCACAACCACCCCTTCAACCAAGTCTGGATCACTACAAGAATTTATACATTTAGTCATAAAAAAAAATTTATTGCTAAAAAATAAATTTCACATCGCATAAAATATTTTATGATGAAAACTTTTTTTTTGCTAGGTTCGTAGTCAATGCCCCATCGCTAAAAGTCATTAATGATGAAAATAGTAATTCATCATAAAATTTAAATATTATATGATGAAATAAATTTTATCCTAAATATATATAATTTCTAACAAAAAATTCATCATTAAAAGTCAGCAAATAATATTGCCTAAGATCTATTTTGTTGCAAAAAATCAGTTCTAAAGGTCATGTGCATTATCTTTTGCTACAAAAATATCTTTTGCATAATAAAAGTATTTTGTCATAAAATATTTTGATGATGAATTTTTTTGTTATAAAATGATGGCTATTAGCAACAATATTATTTCATCACTAAAAATCAAGTGTTGGAGATAAAAATATTTTTGTTACAAATTAGGACTATAAATAAGTAAAATATTTAACTTAATTAATTTTTATAGTCAATTTTCTATCGGATTCAAATAGACATCATTCTCTAATCTAATCGGATTCATATATCTGAAACCTATGCAAAGATTCAAACCTAAGACCTCTAAGTTTATAACCTACTACATAACTATTATGACAATATTAGCTCAAAATATAAAATAATACTTTATTATACTTATTTAAAATATGCTTGCATTATAAAATATACTTATTTTAGGTATACTATGATATTTTACATTTTAATAATTAATTACTTTTATAAAAAGTTCAATCCTCTTCTGTTTGACAAAAATAAAAATATAAAACTATATATATTATCAATAAATACATATTTAATGATGAAACACTATTGTCGCTAAATTATATAAATAATTTATAACAAAAACTTTCACCGCAAAAGCTATATAATGATATATAGGTGATAAAATCTATTTCATCATTAAATAGTTAGTATTTTATGACAAACATATATATATTGTCAATAAAAATATGTTTAACTACAAAATATTATCATTACTAAAAGTTAATTAGATAATTAGTAACAAAAAAATTATGTTGTAATTTTATATATTGAAAAATATATGATGAAATAATATTTCTTTTCTAAATAATCTATATTATATGATAAAATTATATACATCATCAATAAATAAATATTCAGTGATCAAATGTCATTGTCATCAAAAATTAATGATCTATTTATGATGAAATATAATTTTAATATCAAATATAAAAAATATTAGTGATATATAAAATTTATTTAGAAAAAATTACTACTATTTATTAATTTCATATATCCATAAATATATATTTGGGAATGATTCTCACATCGTCATCAAAATTAATAATCAATTCATAACAAAAATATATCGTCACTAAAATTTATGATATTTGTGACTATAATTTTTTATTGTGAAAATATCATAAATGGTTGCCAAAAATTTCTCATCAAAAAGTTCGAGTGAAAAAATTTGGCACCATGAATTTATGACAAAAATTAATAATAAAATATAATTTCTTTTTCAAAAATATTATTTAAATGATATTTCATGATGAATCTTTTATTTTGTTATCTTTTGATGGTTATTAGCAACAAATTATGATTCGTAGCAAATTATTTTATCGTTGATTGATTATTTTCTTGTAGTGGATGCTCCACCATGTGTCATTATCCCTATTTATATATAAAGATTAGATGCATATATTACATATCATGAATCTAACCTAAGATTATATATATTATTTGTAATAATATAATACAAACCCACAATGTAAGCATAGATCAAATAGTCAAAACAAATATTTGATAAATTATGATCAAAATTATCCAAAATCACTATAAAAAAATTACTTATTAGTGATGGCTAAATGCTTCACTAATTGCAAAAAAGACATCGTTAATACTATTAGTGATGGCACACCATCGCCAATAAACTATTGAAAAAAAATTGGATGTTGAAGACCATTATTAGCAACAGCAAAAAAAATCATCACTAATAAAGTATTAGTAACAATAATTAGTGACAGCAAGTCCGTTGCTTATAATAATTTTTAAATTAATTTTTAATTTAATTCAAAAATTAAAAATATATTAGCAACCACTAAAAGCCATCACTAATAAGGTCAGTCGTCACTAATATTTAGCGACAGTATTAGCGACGGATTTCATCATCACTAATAATAGATTTTTTAAAGAAAATATATTTATTAAAACCTACTGTAATTAAATTAACAACTAACATATATTTATAGACATTATAACAACTAACAATTAACTATCAACATCATAAATTAAAAACTAATATCATATAAAAAGTATGAATTATCCAATTGTATAAGATAATATTGTTCAAATATCAAAATTAAATAATTACATTAAAATTAAAAAAAAAATCAGTGAAGATCCTCCTCCTCCTGTACGTCATGTGCAGCAATAAGTAAATAAGAGCTGGATATCCCAACATCTGTAATAAAAAAATAAAATATTATTAATAATTTTAGAACTAAATTAATTAAAACTATAAAACTAAAATAATTGATGCACCTCAAGCCTAAACTTTTATGGAGGGTTATATTTTGATATACTCCTCTGATTCTCAAACGAATTATTTTACATATTTTATTTGATGATACGGAGCTATAGACATCTCCGACCAGTCCATCAGATTATTAGATTAAATTTTGACTTCCTGGATATCCCATCTCTCCCACTTGAATCCTAAATCGATACAGAGGGGTATATTTCAATATACTCCTTCAATTCTTGAATGGATTATTTTTATATATTTTATTTGATGATATAGAGATATAGATACTTCCAGCTTATCTATTAGATAGTTAGATTGAATTTTGACCCCCTGGATATCTCTTTCCTCTCGCTTGAAGCCTAAATTGATATGACAGGATATATTTCAATATACTCTTCTGATTTTCGAATAGATTATTCCTACATGTCTCATTTAATAATACAAATATATCTGCACCTCCGATCTATCCATCGGATGGGTAGATTGACTTTTGAACCCTAGGTTTTCTTTCCCTCAACTCAAGCTTAACTATGTGAAGCTTCTAAATATAAAAATTTAAAACAAATAAAAGAACTTATTAATACTACTTGACTTACCTGCTGTGATGGCTATGACAATGAGCTTAACTGATCATGTAAATGTGGATCCTAAAAAATCTCAACAACGGTCTTGTGAACAACATCCCAGAAGCTCTAAGATCGCTAGCAAAAAAGTCTCTGCATGACCTCCTCGACATGTGCAACACCCCATATCTAGGTCGTCGAGGTCTGAGAGGAGGACGTCGAGACCAACGAGTTGTTGAAGGGTTGAAACTATTCCTGAACCACGGCTCCTACTCACCCTTTTGGTGGCCCTGAGCCATCCTTCAAGGTCAAGGAGAGGTTGAGAGGATGGTCCTCATCGTGCTGCACTACGACGTTCTCTGCATAATTCACTTATACAGTTTAAAAATTTATTAGTATTATTATATATATCAATATATATAATAATTAATAAATAATATTTTAAGTTACCATGATTCGTCTGGACCTAGAATCTAAGTAATCATCGATCTTCCTAAACTAATGTGTGACCTCCCACAACTGCAGCCGTCTTGGTACATGATCCGACTACCGTGTCTACAATAAGTAAATAATAAAATTAAATTAATAAAAATATACATATGATTAATTAAATATAAAATTAATATAAGTTTAAAATTTTTATCAATCTATCTACTATAACATGTGTACCAATGGAGCCGTCGGTGTGCTTGATGGATCTTGCAGGACGATCTGATTCTGTCGGACCCTCTACTGTCTGCCATCGTAGTTTTCACTGCTCTATAGGTCATAGAAGGCCTCCCATATGTCCCCCCCCATCCAATTATCCTGAAAGACTTTTAGTCTGATGGTAACTCAAAATTGAAGAACTCTATGGCAAACTTTCTGAGGTTGTGCAGTCCATCTCGAAGACTACATATGGCTACCTCCTCGAAGGTCTAACAGTCAGCCTCCTTATCCTGAGGAGTCTCGAATCGGTACTACTCCTATAATTAGAAACAAGTATATATTAATAAATAGAATACAAATATACCACAAATCTAAATATTGAATACTTTTGACTTACCAGGAACATCTCCCAGATTGTGTCACAAGCCTCCGATGGTTATCTGGAAAACTCGTTCACCGACCCCAGCATCAATCATCGGATGATCTCGATAACCACACGAGACACCCCAGGCTCCCTAAATATCCTGCAAAATTAATTATGAATAATAAATATTGATTCTAAAATGGCTAAACTTTAAATATATTCCTCGAAGATTTAGTACTTACATGCAGCTCTGAATGTGAACGAGCTCTCTATCCTTCGATCATGTCAGAGGTGCCGCGAGCCAGACAGATTCTCTACTATGATGTTGAGCCTGAGAGCTAGCCGCTGCTTCATGTGACTGTGGGATCAATAGTGACCCCATTTCATCCAAACCTAAAAGTGGCAAAACACCATAAAGAATATTATATTAGATAATAGAGGATAAAATAATCTAAAAGAGAATTTTAAAGTGTTAGAGTTTACCATGTGATGTGGTGCCATAGAACTATATGAGCTAGTCCCATGAGAGCTCTCGAGATATCCTCTAAAGCTCTCTCCTCGACGGGCACGGCTCCATCCTCTAGAAGTAGATATTTTTATAATCTTTGAAAATAAGAATAAACAGATTCACTGACTAATTATACCATTATGACAAGCAATGTAAGAATTAAAATGATACAAGGTAAGTATGAAAAGAAAATAAAACAAGCACACTACAAAGACAAAAAAAACTAGCCATTATGTTGTCCCTTTGCTTGGGGTCGACTCCATTACGTGCCAGTCCTTTCCAACATGCTAGAGTCGACTCCTTTGTCCTTGAGATCGACTCCTTTCTTCAGATGATTGATATACTTACCACTACTCATTGGCCTCTTCAGATGTTAGGTATCCTTTGGATTCTTCTTCTAATTCTTTCTCTTCTTTTTTTTTTTTCTTCTAAAATAGGATTGTCCTTTAAAACAAACTCAGCATCTCTCATATGCTTATATATACATAAGTACACTATAATAAGTGATTGAAGAGTTGGGATTGTGATAAATATTTACTCAATATATAGGTCGACCTCCTTGTATTTTAGCAAAACATATGTCTCTGCCTATCGAATTTCAATATCAGTTGATACCTGACGAACCTCGTTCCCAAATTCATGAGTGGGATAGACAAATATTGAGATCTCTTGCTTCGATCTCTCACCACCATCATCATCAATTCGATCCATTTGAGTCAACTTTGTCTGCACACTAGAGTTAAAGTAGTGTCAGCTGAAATTAAAAAATTTTTAAATTAGTACGCCTTCACAATAGAATCTTTGACTTTGGACTTATTTTTTACTTTTTTCTTGAGACTATGCATGTATCTTTCAAATGGATACATTTATCTAGGAATTTAAGATTTTTACACTATTTACATATATCCTTTAACTACTTCTTTGTTAAAGTGTAAGATGCTTTCAACTTTAAAAATTTTTTCGGTGACACTTCAACCATCTCTAATAGAGGATGCTTGCATATGTTCTTTATATATATTTAGGTTTTGGGGTTGTCTTTCATCTTACCCTTGACATCCATGATAGTGTAGAAAAATATTATCGAATATATTTTTCTCAATATGCATGATGTCAAGATTATGATAGATCAAATTGATAGACCAATTTGGTAATTCTCAGAAGATGCTATGCTTCACCCAGTTATGAATTCTATCGAACCTCCAAGATTTCTATTTGCCAAATAGTATGCCAAACTAGATTTCATCTAGTTGGGATATCATCTGAAACATTTTCATACCACTGAGTCATGGGGGTGCACGATCTTTCTCTATCTTATTCCTTCTAAAACTGTCTCATTGCTTTCGAAAAGAATGATGCTTGAGGAGAAATTGACGATAACAATCGAACTAGTAGAGCTTACCACCATGCTCAAATTGAAATACTATTGCATTCTCCATGTAATAGAGATATGCTAGCTTCCCATGAATGCTCCATCCTGACAATATCCCATAAGCAAATAAATTACTAATGATCCACATCAATGCAGTCTTCATTATAAAATTTTACTTCTTCGATATATCAAAAGTATATATGCCATCAGACCATAAAAATTTTAGCTCATTAACAAAAGATCTTAGATATATATCAATATTTTTACCAAAGTGTCGTGGTCCAAGAATGACTAATATAAGAAAGATGTTATGTTCTTTTATACACATCTCAGGCAGCAGATTGTATGGAGTAATAAAGATTGACTAATATGAATAAGGAGCCACTGCATGACTGAACAGTGTAAGCCCTTCGATAGATAGATCCAGTCAGACATTGCATGATTCCTGAACAAATAAAGGGTGCTAAACATTAAATTTTTTCTATACCTCACTGTCTGACGGATGATTCATCATATCGGAGTACTTGCAAATCTCTTTTTTGTACTATCTCATCTGCTCGACAGTACTTTTAGACAAGTAGAGCCTCCAAAATTTAGAAGTGAGGGGAAGGTATCGAAGAACCTTGACTAGTATGTCCTTTTGATTTCTATCTTCTTGTCTTGACTTAAATCAATTTTCACCGCATATATCACATGAGCTCTTCAGTTGGTCCTCTTTATACAAAAGCATGCAATCATTATGACATGCATCTATCTTCTCGTATCCCATACCTAGCCATTTCACTATTTTTTTTAAAGCATAGAAGCTCCCAACATGCTTCTCATCTTTCGATAGTATTTTTTTTATGATTGTTGCCATCCTATCATAACAATTGACTATCATATTAAACTTGATGTTTAGGTTTAACAACTCTGACATAATCGATAATAGTACAATATGTGTTTCACATCCTATCCATAGTGGTTTATCAGTATCTCTCAGCATATGATAGAAATCGCTGCTACCAACTTCTGGATTATCCTTCATATTCCAATTAAATTCAGGATCAGTTGCATCCATAACCATATCTGCTATTCTATCTATGTCCATATCCTGTTCTCTTATAACCCTTACAATTATCTCCCACGTCTCCCTATGTAGATACCAATGCTTGTACTTGGATATAAATTCACTCCTATATAAATGAACAGTCATTGTATACCTATTAAGCATTTCTCTATGGCCACATCTCTTACAAGATTAATGAGCCCATTTTTGATATAAGAGTGCTACATTTCCAAAAGCATAATCACAGAAGTATTCCATGCCCTTCTATATTTAGTAGAAATAGCCCCGTCGACTATTCGACAGTCCATCCAACTACGGTCTATGGCACACTACCTAAAGATCCTGCATACACAAATACAAGGCAATTACTAAATAATTATTTTATCATTTCAAATAGCTTATATAATAAACATCCTACCATTAACTTATAGGTATAGAAGGTCCTATCCTATTCAAGAATTATATTAATTTTATAGGTCAATTACAGTAATCAAATGATATAAAATAAGGGGTAAAAAAATTTTGACAGTATTTTTTTCAAAATTTTTCAAAAATTAAAAAATATTTTTCAAAAATCAAACGATATAGCTTAAGATGTGTGAGAAAAATTAAAAAAAAATATTTTTTAAAATTTTTCTCAAATCCTCAACATACTATTTGATTACTATAATGATCTATAAAATTATTTATATTTTTTAAATTATCCATACTGGACAATCAATTGATCAATGTATATAATTTTTTTATTCATATAGAAATATATAAATATACAGATGCTGTAGAATATGTACATTAATCAAAAGATGGGTCTATGATTCTATGCAATGTAATATTTTTAAAATTTTTAAATTAGAAGGTTTCCAAGTATCGAACAGCTTACAAATGGGGAGGGCTAGGATGTGCGTCCCATGCATACAGACTTGGGGTGCACCAGATGACTAGGTCGTAAACCCTATGCACTAGGGACTGTAGTCCAAGACAGTCAGATCGTGAATCCCATGCCGATGTATCGAGCTGGGGCAGTTGTGGAGGCAGCCCCCTAGCACCCTAGCATGGCATCCAGGCAAATCCCACTATGAGGGTTCTAAAGTATTGAGCAGCATTGCAAATGGAGAGGGTAGAGATGTGCATCTTGTATATGCATGCTCCGACCGCAGGATGACCAAGCCGTGCGACCTGTGCACCAGAAACTATCACCCAAGGTAGCTAGCTCGTGCATCCCATGCCAATGGGCCAAGTTGAGGCATCCACAGAGGCATACCCCCTACCACCCCAATAGAGCATCTGGGCAAATCCCATCTTGAGGATTCCAAAATACGAAGCAGCATTGCAAATGGAGAGGGCTGAGATGCACGTTCTGTGCATAAATTAAATACAAACATTATTAATTTAAATAAACATCATAAATTTAAATTCAAATATAAAAAATTTGAAGAAGAGGGAACAGCGTGTGGCGACAGCTCCATCACTATTGCCGTCACTAATACTTATTAGAGGATGGGAAGAAGAGGAGGGAATGATGAGGGAGGTGTTAGAATTTGGCATCTCAAATTCGATCCATAAGAGAAAAATCCAAGATGAAGAATCCCAACTTGCAGTGCATGACAACACGGAGGCCTGGAGAGGTAGCACATGGAGGCCCATAGCACGATGCAGCTCATAGGAGTGTGCAGACCCGAGGATGTGTGGCCTAGGTCTGCAGCCACAACTCAGCGGGGCTTGCAGCGCACAGCCCAGGCATGGGTGCGAGCAGACCAATTTGAATTTTCCATGCAGTCCACAGTAGGTCGTGGGAAGTTGGTGTGGTCCATGCGAGTGCCATGGATCCGCTCGACCCACAGTCCAAAAATCATGGTCCACATGATCCCTTTGTGTGATCCAATGGCTGAGAGATGATCTGAGAGGCTTTTTGCACGATCTGAGAGCCACGTATGTGAGCAGGAAAGATCCAACAGTCAGGAAAGAAATTGGAGTCCTTTTGAAGGTAGGATTTTGATAAAGGTTGGGTTTTTGCTCTATAAAAATGGTTTGATGGTCCGTGGAACAGAATGTAGTTGGCTGGAGTCGGTAGTAAGCACCTGAGAGGCAAAGGAGCTGCAGAGAGAGCCGGAGCAGCGGCCAGAGCCTCAAGTGAAGTTGAAAGATGGTCTCTCTGGATTTTTGTGAGAGCTTTTGTAAGGGATGAGAGGTGAGAGCTTCTTATTGAAAGAGAGAGGTTTATGAGAGTTAAGAGTGTATGATCTACTCTTGTAATTATTTTTTTTTATAATGAAGCCTTTGCATGCTCCATGGAGGTAGACCTTGGTTTAATTCATGTATTTGATTGTGTTATATTTTTATTTCTTCTTTATTTTTACTGCAATAATTGGTACCAGATCCCTAACAATTGGTATCAGAGCCAGATGGTACCAAAGTGTAGGTTATGACAGCATTGATCAAGATTGAAGAAGATGGAGAAGTCATGCTCAATCAAGATAGAGATTAATCGATATGATGGGAAGAGCAATTTTTCTCTATGGTAAGTGAGAGTGAAGGATGTGCTCATCTAATAGAGGTTAATCGATACTCTCTTATGCAAGAAGAAGTCGACTACTATGGAGGTGAAGGATTGAAGGTGGCTCCAGATGCAAGTGATAAGTACGATCTGCTTATACTTGACAGATGATGTAGTGATCCATGCACTTGGTGAGACTTTTTCGATGACGATATGGATGAAGCTCGAAGAGATATACATGACGAAGTCACTCACCAATGCGCTCTTCCTCTAGAAGCAGTTCTACGAGTTGCGAATGGGCAAGAAACAAAGTGTGCAGGAGTATTTCAACAATATTTAGAAGATCCTCACCGATCTCCTCAACATTGATGAGAAGATTGAGGTGAAGACTAGAGCATTGGTCTTGCTTGCATTGCTTCTCCCTTCTTTTGAATCCATGATGACTACTCTTTTAGTAGGAAAGAGCACCATCAAGATAGAAGAGGTTACTTCTATAATATTCCAGAGTGAGATTCTCAAAAGGGAGAATTGAGCTTCAAGTTCAGGTGATGACTCAGTTTTGATGGTGATTGGAGGTGGTGGTAGGAGAAGACAAAGTGGCAGAGGATCGCAACATGGGTGGTCCAAGTCCAGGTCGAGGGATGAGCAAAATCAGATGCTATTGATATGATGAGTTGGGATGTCAAGTCAGAGATTGTATGCAGCTCAAAGATCAAATGAAGGCTACTGTGGTGATGGCAAGTAGTGATACAGAAGATAGTGATGTTCTTCTAGTATCAGATGAGGTATCTACTTCTTCTCCCTAGTGAATTTTGGGTTCTGCATGTTTGCATCATATATATTGTAAAGAGGACCCGTTTGACTCCTTAGAGAGCAATGAGAGTATTGTTCACTTGTCGGATGGATCGAGCTATGAGATCAAGGGTAGTGGAATGGTCAGCTTACATATACATGATGGAATAGAGAAGAAGTTGGGTGAGATTCGATACATATCTAGCTTCAAGAATAATCTAATTTTACTGAACAGACTGGATTCAAGTAGCTACAGATGGAGAGTTGATGATGGAATCTTGAAGATCACGCATAGCAGTAGGATTTTGATGCAGGGAAGAAAATATGGAGGACACTATCTCTTGATAGGAAGCTCAGCGCAAAGTGAAGCTTCGGAACCAGTGAGAGTCCAGTGCGAGATGGAGCTCTTGAAGCAAATGGATAGGGTATGAGATGGGAGACTCGGGAGGATGACAGACGATATCATAAGATAAAATTTTTATTACCATAGGAGGCTACCCCAAGTAGGTTTCAGGTCAGGTAGGTCACAGCATACGATGGAGATAGGATTAAACAGCCTGATTTAACTCTCATATTTATCCATCCATGAGTAGCAGGTGTATGACCCAAGGCATGGGGGTGAGATCATCCAGAAACTCTTAGAGTTAGGTGGAAGCCGAATATCGAGTCAAGATATAGATTGTTGGGATTTGGCACCTTGAATTTGATCCACAGGAGAAAAAAGATAAAGAAACCCAGCACACAGTGCACGATGATGCGGAGGCCCAGAGATGCAGCACATGGAGGCCCACAGCATCATGTAGCCCGTAAGCATGCGTAGACCTGTGGGATGCACGGCCTAGGCCTACAGTGCACAGCCCAATGGGGCCTGCAATGCATGGCCTAGGCACGAGCATGGCCCAAGCACGGGCATAGCCCAGGCATGGGTGCAGCCTAGCACGGGCACATGCATGGCCCAGTTTGAAGTTTCCACATGATCCATGGTGGACCGCGGGAAGCTGGCAAAGTCCATGCGAGTGTCATGGATCGGCCCAATCCACAGCCTAAAAATCATGGTCCATGCAATTCCTTTGCATGATCTAATGGCTGGGAGGTGATCCAGGAGGCTTTTTGCACGATCTGAGGGCCACTGATGCGAGTGGGGAAGATCCAATAGCCAGAAAGGGAATTGGAGTCCTTTTGATTTCAATGGAGGTTGGATTTTTGCTCTACAAAAGTGATCTAATGGTCTATGGAACAGAGTGTAGTCAACTGGAGTCAGCATTGAGCACCTGAGAGGCAAAGGAGCTATAAAGAGAGTCAGAGCAGCAGCTAGAGCCTCAGGTGGAGTCGGCAAAAGGTCTCTTTCGATTTTGTGTGAGCTTTTGTAAGAGGTGAGAGATGAGAGCTTTTTGTTGAAAGAGAGATTTTATAGGAGTTGAGAGTGTGTGATCTCCTCTTGTAATTATTTTCTTTTATCGTGAAGTCTTTGCATACCCCATGAAGGTAGATCTTGGTCTAATCTATGTATTTGATTATGTCTTATTTTTATTTCTTCTTTCTTTCTACTGTAATAATTAGTACCAGATCCCCAACAGGAAGATGGTGGGGGCAGGGAGATGATGGATCCGATGCGAAAGATAGTGGATTTGGTGTGGGGATGGTGGATCCAGCACGATGATGGTGGTGCGGGGACTAAGGTGCGAGGATGGGGGCTTCAGTAGGCTTCCAATAGTGTGGTGGGGGAAGACTGAGGGAGGGGGGCATGGAGATGGTGGATCCAAAATGGGGGACTATGGATCCGATGTAGGGACGACAGATCTGATGCAAGGACGGCAGTGTGGGGACTGGGGCATAGGGATGGAGGCTCCGGTAGGGTTCCAACGGTGCGACGATGAAAGAAAGGAGATCGAAGGTAGGGGAAGAATTAGGGATGCAGGGGTGCAACGAAAAAAATCGATTGGAAATGGGAGGTTTTAAGGCTTTGTATTGGCGACAGTGAGTGCTGCATCACTAAGATCATCCCTAATCACTAACTAAAATTAAATAAATAAATATTTAAAATTTAAAAGTTATAGCGATGGCTTTGTTGTTGCTAATAACAAAACTGTCTATCTCTAATATATCTTCGATCCTTTAACGACGGTGTTCTTTTCGATCGTAATTATTCGTCAGTAAATATCTTTATTAGCGATGGCTGATTTGTCATCGCTAATAGCCCTTGCTAATAAGGAATATTTTTGTAGTGAATATATAATTGTAAACAATCCAATATGATAATACATTACATAAAAACTAAATTTAAATATAAATAGCAACATTATGCAAGTCAATCATTATCATTATCAGGCAACTCAAACTTGTTTTCTTTCTCATCATACTCATCATCATCTTCAAATTCTTCTTATTCCTCATCCTTCGCATCCTCTTTACCATCCTCTTCTTCTTCCTCTTCCTTTTCTACCATCATTTTTTCTAATCTTTGTCGCAACTTACATATCTTGTCATTATCAAGCATTTCATACTGAAAGAAATAGACTAGCAAATGGGTGCATCAAGTTCTTCATTAGCTTGAACTACATATGGGTTTGTGATATCATCCTCTTGATATGCTTTAATATCTAGAGATATATTGTCATCACCTGTATCCACTAAGGGATATTAACAGAATTTTTAGTTTTAGTTTTATACACAGCCCATCGATCATGTGTCTCCCTACTATTACATAGATAAGCAGTATAATATACTTGTTGTGCTTATTGTGTCAAATCAAAAGGCTCATTGGTATTCAATCATGATTTGTGGTGCACATCCACAAGACCATGATCACGGTGCACTCTTATGCCTCTTTCAGTATCATACCAAATGCATCTAAATAACACAAGCTTATTTCCAGCACCATAATAAGTTAACTTCAAAATTTTAATTAATATGTCATAATAATCACATTCAAAATCATTGTAAAAACTTTCTTTTATACACACACCACTATTCATTATTTGTTTATTGATGCCATATTCAAGTATACGGAATTTAAAACTATTGACAAAATATCTTTTGAAAATTGTAACTTCTAGATTTGGGTCTTGTGCTATGTCCATGATACGCCTATCAATTCCATGCCTCTCACTCTTCATCTATTTTCAAAAATAATTATCACAATCGTCTAACTTAATGATCAACAAGAAAAAAAAAAATGTTATATAGAGTACGTTGTCAACTAACCAAATTTTTTAACCATCTTATAAACTCCGCTCATGCAGTCTCTTAACTTATGCATTGGTAATATAAGGTGAACGCTCTGACATGCAACTTATACCGACTGTACTTATATTAGTCATACATATTTAGTCCAAATAATTTAATATTCAATATTCATTATAAATAATAAAAGTGGAATAGTACTTACTCTATAAATGATCCAAGCTCTTCAAATTAAGTAATACATAAATAGGTGCAGCATCATACTCTTTATCAATCATTAACCTATAAGACGTAGTTATTTCTGTAGGTCGTTTGGGATGCAAAAAGATAGAAAGATGTCTTGAAGGCCCCACACGATGTAGAATAATATAGAAATCAAATCTTATGCACGATAAAAATACACTAGGGGTAGAGATAATTTTTTATTCTAGATTGATTAGATAAAAAAAATCCATCAAATAAAACTATTTACATCCTTAAACGTGAAGCTCAATCTTTAGCCCTGATACTCTTCTAGAATTGAAAGATCTGATCAAAGTAATTAACACCATCAACCCTTAATAAAAAATGAGAATGAAAAAATAGAGAGAAAAGAGGGCAAAATAATTTGGTTCTAAATAGGAGTCTAATCTGATTGGAATGGATCAACTAATATGGGAAGGAAAGAGATACTAGATTTAGACTAATTGTGTTAATTAGGCTTGATCCACTTGGATTAGGTCTAATCAAAGATCAATGGATTTTCTTTTCTCTCTCCTTTTCTTCTCTTTTCTCTCTCCTTCTTTTTCTCCATGGCCGCAGGGGCTTTCTTGAGGCATTAAAAGAAAGAATGGAGAGGAATGGGGGAAAAGGGAATGAGGGTGGTCTGCAGTGGTGCGGCCATGACCTACGGCGAGGTGGCCGCAACTTGGATGTAGAGTCTGACCATGCATACGAGAAGGAAAAGAGGGAAAAGGCATCACTTCTTGCTACCTTGGCGGTAGCTCCCTCGGCTAGAGAAGAAGCAAGGGAAGGGGGCTCACTAGAGATGGCGATGATGATGGGCCTTGGTCGGATTGGATGGATTCTGGCAAGACCAATGGCGACAACACTTGGAATAGGAAAAAATAGGGCAAGCTTGGGATTTTGAGAAGAAAATCAAGGTTTTTTTTTGGGGGGGGGGGGTGGGGCACTCGGTTAGGTGGCATGATGGCCGTCAAAGATGAGCAAGAAGGAAGAGAGAGAGGGGGCCTCAATGGAGGATCAACCAAAAGAGAGATAGGAGGAGGTCTAAATAGAGGAGGCTTTAATGGGATAAGGCTGGCCTAACATTGATCATTCATTATTTGTAGCTGACCTAATGGCCGTCGATTGTTCCACTGGCCAACGATGCCTGCAGCAGCGATGGTTGCATGGCCCTATCTCAATAGCAAGGGTGCTCGGGATTCTCCTATTTCAAACATTATTTTCTTATCGAATTTCACATTCTCCTCTCCTTAAAAGGAATTTCGTTCTTAAAATTTGAGAAATCTAGACCTTCCCTTAAAGTTAAATGTGCTTAACCCAAACTCACATGTACCACTTTGCCCGCCAATTCTGTCAAATTGAGCACATGATACAGCACTCAGATGCCCATAAGCTATTCAATTACTTAGGTTAATCGTAATCCTTATACATATTTCTATCCTATACAATCCGATCTCTATGCTAGCTCTAGAATCCCCCCCCCAAAAAAAAGTAACATATAATCCATGATCTCGTTTCTCTTCAACTCAAGTCAGTACAATAACCAGATTTAGATCAATTATTAAAAGCCTTCTATTATATTAAAGATTAAGATATAGATTAATATGATCAGCGCTAATTGAGTGACATGAGTCTAAGACTGAAATCATCATCTTGATATGAATGCACATTCAATCGAGATTGAGTTGGGATCAATTTGATGTTAAATCCTTATGGCAAAATAAGTTAAGATTAATTATATTTAGTATAGAGGTTGAAATGGATTCGGTACATATAATTACCAACATTGATTAGAGTCAAATCATTAGATAGCCATGAGGATGATCATGATTATATAGTGATGGCATAGGTAACAAGAGCCTATCATAAAGTATGAAAGTGATCAGCATTAAATTTAATAGCAAGTCCAAGAAAATAAGGAACTGATACCATGATTTCTAAGATAGAGTTGGGATCATAAGGAGGAAAATAAATGACATATGATTGATTCAAATACTAAACAAATTAGACCAAGTTGAATTAGTAATCAATTAACCCTAGTCATAAGATGCTCAAAATTTTGCTTAGTGCGGCCTATAATTGTTGAACCTATCTAAGAGAATGGCACAGCCACATCATGATTCACCTAAGAACTAAATTCTCTTTTATTGAAAATCAGATCTTCCATCATAAAATATTTCTAGCCATAATCAATATTTTTCATTAGTTTTTAAATGACTCAAGCCATTACATTTCCACTGCGTAACTCTGATCAACATTGCTTAAAATTTCTTAAGGGTCCTAGATCAAAACTTTTTATGAAATCCAAGTAAAGATTTTTATCCTTACTTTTTAAATATGTTGGACCTTAATTAACCCTTAGGATAATTACTATAAAAGTTATTATATTTTAGATCCAATTCGAGCTAAATCAACTCTAGATTACCTAATTGATAATTCAATCAAACAATTCAAAATCGGGATCTCTTTTAAGAATGATAATTCTATGTTCCAAAATTACAAGATCCCAAATTAAAATTTGACTAGCATTTCAAAAATGATGATGCAAGATCCATAATCAATTCATATGTTGCCCAACCAAACAATCCAAGAGGGGGGAGGGGTGAATTAGGTTTTTAAAACTTAGAACAAGTATGTACTAAATTAACTAGTTTACTATTGGTGAAAAGATGCAGTGAATGCTATGTAAGAATGCAAATATGAGGAAGGTAAGCGTCCACAAAGAAAAAGAATTTTTATAATGATTTGGTGCATACACAACACCTACATCCACTCTCCAAGTAAGACTTTTAAAAATTTTACTATAATCTCTCAAGATTACAGTTGGATAGTTTTAACCGGACTCACTATCCACTAATCCAATTAATTTTTTCTTTGGTTTACCAACCACAACCTTTATACACCTTAACCAAGGCCACACAATCTAATTGCAAGGGTATATTGATCCTTTCTCTTAGTTTCAATACCTACTGAAACTAATTACAGCAAATAGAAAAAATAAAAAAATTACAACAAATATAGCTCCTTGGTTGAGTAGATTTTATTATCGATGTAGCTCAATTGTTGTCCTCTTGAATGCTTGGAGTTAATACTGTTCAATGGCTCTTCAAATCTCTCAAAGAATCAAGAGATATTTGGATAGAAGTAGGTAAGCTCTCTTGAATGCTAGAAGTTCAGAAAAATTCTAAGCTTTCTATGAAATAGTTATTTTTTAAATGCTCCTCCTACTTCTTTTTATATTCTAAGCATTTCCATCAAGTTTGAAGTGATTGGAGCTCAAAACTAGCCGTTTCTGATTGTTGGAGGCAAAATATAGCCGTTGGAAGCTTTGGCAGGCCAAAAAAATTGCATTTGCAAACTAACCATTGAAGCTGTCAAACACCTTTGAGTCGGTTCGGATTGATCTCGAGTCAGCTCGAATAGTAATTTTTAAGAATCAGATCTTTTGTTCGACTGATAGAGCTGGCTCGAATCATCTTTCGAGCTGGCTCGATAACATCTACCAGAAATCGACTTTCTATTTTTCTGACAGAGTTGGCTCGGATCTATCTTCGGACTGGTTCAGCTCTCAGAATCTAAAAAATAATCTTTCTGTCACTCTGAAAGAGTTGACTCGAATCCACCTCAAGCTGATTCGACTGTATACCAAACCTAATTGCTGAACCCGTATTGTGCCAGAATCGACTCGATAGCTAATAAAGTCAACCCGATTTGTCCAAACTGATTTTTTTTTAGCCAAACCCCTTCAAACTTAGTTTTTCCTCACTTTTTTCAAAGAGCTCTTTTTTTCAATCTTTATTATATTTAGAAAAAATATTAGTAATTATGTGCTCCAATGTTTGGTCATCATCAAAATCACTTAGGAGGTCAACAATCTCTTTCTTTTTGATGATGATAAAATATTTAGCACTCAATAAAGAATAATTACTATGATCAAGATATACAATATATATAAGTAATTACAAGGCAGTCAAATGCTTTAAATTTTTAGATTTATCAGATTTTCAATAATGCTCCCCTTTACTTTGTGCTCAAAAAATTATTTTATTTTCAAATTCAACTTTAAATTCCAATTATGCTCATTGTATCTCTCTTAGATTATGCTGAAATCAAAAAATTTTAACATTGAGCTTATGATCCATTGCATTGTCCATTTCTTTACTAACTCTCTCCCTTTTTGTCATCATCAAAATCATATGAGGAGAAATAAGATGAGGCTTTGGTAGGTTTACCTCTTCAATTTAATTTTCAGGCTAGATTTGCTTGTTTAAGTTGATGTAATTCTAATTAAAATTTCTTACAAGATGTGTTGTCCAGTTTAGAGTGTGTAACTTGAAGATAGACATTCATAAAAGTCATTTATATGGAAACAATATAACATAATGAGATAAAGAAAGATAGATATTCATCAATAGATTGTATTGTTTACAAATGAGATGTTCAAACAATATAACATCCATTACAAAAAGTGCCTAACAAAGCATAAAACATAGTCAAATATAAAAACTAATCTAAGTTAAAGACTCTAGTCTTCATCTGGCAGTTCTTCTATAACAGGGTCAGGCGGATAGGATGATGAAGAGGAAGAGGTTGATGTCTTGCTCTGGATGCGAGCAAAAGATCCGAGATGAAGGAGAGGAAAGCCAGTGCCAGGTTAGATAGTGGCACTGAAAGGAGGCCTAGGAGTGGCAGGGTGGGGCTAGCTAGTGGAGGATCTAGGGTGGATAGAGGGTGAAAAAATCTGAGACCAAATCTAACCCAAATGCCCCTCAACCCGATGAAATATAATGACAAAAATCTTTATGCAGGTCTACTGTGAGATCATGATCTCCTCAATTCTTCTAAGAATTTTAGTAACATCTCCCTTCAACTGACCAACATCCTCAGTTGTCCCAAGCTGCCTCTTCTAAAAAATTTTCAGGCTTTGGGATAAATTAATGATCTGCTGACTCAATGAATCAAAAAATCTCTCAGTGGATGTCCTCTGCTCATCAAGACTCTGTGATATGTACTATCGAAGAGCTGAAGAGTCAGTCCTCGGGTCCATGATAGGTCGGTGGTCCACCACTCTCTAAGCTCTTAAGTCTCAATGTAATCCTCAGCAGCTCACTACATAGCTGCTGAAACTGAGTCTGAGTCTGCTCCAAAAGTGCCTCAGGGCTCTATAAAATTTGAGACTTAAAGTTAGTTAGCATTATGCCCATGCGATCCATCATTTGATCCACAACCCCTTTGGCAAAAAAAGTGTGAGGCATCACGAGCGTACGAGGGGAGGCAGGATGATGCTCACCAGCTATATATGTAGGAGTCGGTGCAGATGAAGGGGATAAAGGAGTAGTAGTTGGAGCAAGTGATAATGGTCTAGCATCGAGTGCAGGAGAGGATGGTTCAGTTGAATCTGATGGAGAAGAGAAGGAAGATCTAGAAGCTTCTTCGGGCTACTCTTCTTCACCCATTTTGATCCATTCATCTCCTTTTTTGTGGAACTTCATGCGATGGAGAGTGTGGATGGAGTAGTAGTCAATGTGTTTGAGTGGCTTGCAGTTCTCACCATCCAACTCATTGCCTGCTTGTCTAAATATCATAGTGAAGATCATTCTATAAGGGAGACAAGCTTGGCTCCTAGACTTTCCTACAGTATTTTTCATCTGCTCGATCATGAAGAAAGGTAGGTTTATAGCAGTGCCCTCTACCATGTGATACATCATGCCCAAATCCCTTGAAGAAATCCAATCGAATCTTCCTATCCACAGAAACAAAATTCAGCCGATCATGCTATGGAGAAGTCTTTCAATGGACAGGAGGTTGGCATTGTGAATATCATACTTCTTTAGAAGATTCTTGCCAAGGTGCCCCTCCATTCCATCAAAATCATTCGGCAATTCAACTGATTGGAGTTCAAAGGAGGGCATTTGCAGAAGGTGCCCTAATTTTTTTTGATTTAAAATAATTTTAACACCCTTTACTACTAATCCAATGGACTTGGTATCCATCCATAGATTTTTGAAAAACTCTTGGACAAGGTGGGGATAGGTTGGTACCTCTAGTGAACACAATATCTCCTAGCCTTGCTGCGGATCCACGATCCAATCTGAAACTCTTGTTCATCCAAAAACTCAAAATTGACTTTTCTTCTAGAGGTAACGCTCTGGATGACATGGAGACCCGAGTCCGAGCAGAGGTAGAGGAGGAGGGGGCTGATCGAGCTGATCCTTGCGTGGTTTCAGGTTTTGCTTGGTGCCATTGTCCGATGCTTCCTTGCCTCGACTATGCGAGATTTGAAAGCCATGACTCGGAGATTCCAAGGGTTATAGGGTCGGACAAGGAGAAAAAATGAAATTTTGGGAGGGACTAGGGTTAGAGTCGGGAAAAGCTCAGAGTGAGCAAGCTCGGATGAAGAAGAAATAGGATTTTTTGAAAGGTCAGCAGTTTTAAAAATTGAGTCTCAACATGTCGAGCTAGCTCGAACCTTTGTTCGAGTTTGCTCAACAGTCGAGTAAGCTCAGCTGCATAGTTGAGCCGGCTCGACCCATAATTTTAGAAAATTCAAAATATTTTAAATTAAATCAATAAATTTAAAAAAAAAATAAGGATCAAGTCAAGTATTACAAGAGCTACAAACATACTGAAGTAAATTTATTGAAAAGGATCATAAATTTCTAATTCACCTCGAATCTCATTAAATCTATCTTCATTTAAAGGTTTAGTAAAGATATCAATAAATTATTTTTCAGTTAAAATAAATTCAAGTATAATATCATTATTTGAACATAATTTTTAATAAAATAATGTCTAATTTTAATATATTTTATGCTAGAGTATTGAATAAATTTTTTGTTAGATTGCTGGCACTAGTGTTATCACATCTTATAGGTATTTTATTTAGCTTAATTTTAAAGTCTTCGAGTTGCTGCTTAATCCATAATATTTGAGCGCAGCAACTCCCCACAGCAATGTATTCGATCTCAATCGTTGATAAAGCTATGGAGGTTTGCTTTTCGCTATATCATGAAATTAAATTCAACCTTAGAAATTGGTATGTGCCACTAGCACTCTTTCTATCTATTTGACATCCTCCATAATCTGCAACTGAGTATCCTATTAAATCAATTGAGGATTGTTTTGAATACCATAATCTCAAGTTTGGCATGTTAACAAGATATCTAAAAATTCTTTTAACAGCTAACATGTGTGATTCTTTAGGATTAGATTGAAATCTTGCACACATGTAAATACTAAAAAGTATGTCAAGACTACTTGCAGTTAAATAAAGTAGAGAACCAATCATATCTCTATAAAGCTTTTCATTTACACTTTTACCTTTTTCATCTTTATCAAGTTTGCATGTGGGACTCATTGGTGTGCCAATCTCCTTTGTATTCTCCATACCAAACTTTTTGAGCATCTCTTTTACAACTTGGTTTGATTGATGAAGATGTCTTCCTTTAATTGTTTGATTTGAAGCCCATGGAAGAAAGTCAGCTTTCTCATCATGCTCATCTCAAATTCTTCCTGCATTAACTCAACAAATTATTGACAAATATCCTCATTAGTAGCTCCAAATATGATGTCATCTACATATACTTAAACTATAAGAAGGTCATCATTTTTCTTTTTTAAAAATAATGTTGAGTCTACACTATCTCTAGTAAATTTATTTTTTAATAAAAATTTGCTTAGTCTCTCATACCATGCTTTAGGTGCTTATTTTAATCCATGTAATGCTTTATTTAGTTTAAAAATATGATTAGAAAAAGTATGATTTTTAAATCCAGAATATTGTTCTACAAATACTTTTTTGGGATATAATCATTCAAGAAGGCACTCTTTACATCCATTTGCAACAATTTAAAGTTTATGTAGTAAGCAAAACCAAGTAATAGTCTAATGGCTTTTAATCTTGCTACAGAAGCATATGTTTCATCAAAGTCAATCTCTTCTTCTTGATTATATTCCTTTGCTACTAGCCTAGCTTTGTTTCTAATTACATTACTATGTTCATCTAATTTATTTCTGAAAACTCATTTTGTTCCAATTATTGGGGTGGTCAATAGGTTTACTAACTAGGATCCAAACATTATTTTTTTCAAATTAATTAAGTTCTTCTTGCATAATAATCATCCAGTTAAAGTCATTTTCACCTCTTCTATATTTTTAAGGTCAATTTGTGAGATAAAAGTAAGATAATCAAAGGTATCTCTAAATGAAGCTCTAATTCTTATCCTTTATGAAGGATCACCAATAATAAGACTTTTGAATAGTTATTTACATACCTCCTCTCTTTGGGTAGATCATTATGCTCCCTAGTTACCTCTGGTCCAGTATTCTTTTCTTGTTTATCATCCTTTATTACTTCATCATCTCTTTGGATTGATTTTTCTTTCAAATTGAGCTCCTTTAATCCATTCTTTAGGGTACCTGTATCATCATCAAGTAAGTCTTCCTTTTTCGAGGAAGGATTGTTAGCTTCATCAAAAATAATATGAATAGATTTTTTAACAATCAAAATATGTTTGTTGAAGATCCTATATGCTTTGCTGGATATGGAGTATCTAAGAAAGATACCCTCATCCAACTTAGTATCAAATTTATCTAGATTATCTTTTCTATGATTATGAATAAAGCATTTGCAACCAAAAATATGAAAGTAATTGACATTGGATCTTTTTCTTTCCAAAGCTCATAGAAGATTTTTTTTTAAAATAGGTCAGATTGAAACTCTATTTTGGATATAACATGCCATGTTTATGGCTTCAACCCAAAAGTATTTGAGTAAATTCCCTTCACACAACATGATACGGGCCATATCAATTAGGGTTCTATTTTTTCTTTTAACTACACCATTTTGTTGTGAGATTTTTGATGCAAAAAAATTATGTTCAATTCTATTTTCATTGCAAAAATATATAAAATTTTGATTTTTAAATTCTGTTCTATGATCTCTACGAATGTAAACTATTGTAGTATTCTTTTTATTTAAAATTTTTCTATAAAATTTTGAAAAAGCAAAAAAAAATTATTTTTATATGCTAAAAATAAAATTGATATAAATCTTGAAAAGTCATCTACAATCACAAGTCCATATTTCTTACCACTTAGGCTTGTGGTCCTAGTTGATCCAAATAAGTCCATATAAATTAATTCAAATAGTCTAGAAGTTGAAACTATATTTTTTGATTTAAAACTTCTCTTAGTTTGTTTTTCTAGTTGACAAGCATCATAAATATGATTATATTCAAAATTTAATTTAGATAATTCTTTGACTAAGTCATTTGCAGCTAATTTAGATAAAGTATACATACTAGCATGTCCTAACCTATGATGCCATAGCCAACTAGTTTATTTGATCTTAGCATCATTAGCAATAAGGCATTGGCCACTCTTCATGACTATTTCATGGAGATCAATCGAGTAGATGTTGCCATATCTATGTCCAATAAATTTAATGTTATTATTAAAGGGACTAGTAAGTATGCAAGAGATAATTTAAATATTACTTCAAATTTTGTATCACATAATTGACTTATGCTAAGTAAGTTATGCTTTAAATTATTAATCAATAAAATATTATCAATGAAGATAGTGAGGATAATCTGAATTTTATCAATATCGATTATTTTGCCTTTACCATTATCGTTAAAGGTGACTGCTCTCCCTTTCTTTATTTCAAGGATGAAGAACTGCTTCTTATCATCCATCATATGTCTTGAATAGTCGCTATCTAAATACCATTTTTTTTTCTGATCCATTGGCTGCAAGATATTCCTACAAGAAAATTAAGTAACTTTCTTAGATACCCAAATTTATTTTTTGGATCCTTTAAGGTCAGCAGTCATGGTTTCTTTTGGAACTCATATTTTTTTAATTATTTTTTTACTAAATTTTCTTGTATTGCAAACATAAGTCTTATATCCTACTCTACTATAGCTAAAGTAAGTGATGTGTGAGGTGTTGTTAATAGATGGTGATGTAGTGAAGAAATTTTTAAAAAAAATTTTGCTTATTGTTTAGTTTATAACCTAGACCAGCTCTATCGTATACTCCTCTTTGATTAGTTAGTATCATTTGCAATTTTTCAAAGCTACATGTGAATTTTTCAATCAATGATTTTAGTCTATCTACTTCTTTTTTTAAGATCTCATTTTCTATTAAAAACTGTAGGCAATTTTATGCATGTATTTCAAAAAATTTAAAATAAAATACAGTGAAAGATAACTAGATTAATCATATTAATCTAACATGCATATGATCTAATCATCAAATCAACCTACTCTAGGATCTATGACAAGATATGTTATATATAAAATCTAAAATAATCACATGATAAAATCTACATGCATGGATATAAGTAGTAGATCAAATCTATGTCTACCTGAGTTTAGAACTCGATACCTGAGCATAGGTCGACGATCATCGCTGCTGAGAGATATGATAAAGAGGATCCTTATGATTGCTCATAGCCACACACATATCCGCCTCTATGGAAAGTCCACTCGAAGCCCAGATGTGATCAGTTTTCTCGAAAGTGCTAGCTCGCACGAAGACCATCTTCTTGGCTGATCTGCATCCTTTCTTCAAATCTTTAAATCTTTTCAGAGGTTGAAGATGGACTTCTGGAGGAGATGAAGAGATAGAAAAAAGATGGAGAAAATATTATCTTCTCTTTTCTTTTTCTCTCTTCCCAAATCCTTAGGACCAAAATCCTAGAAACTAAGTTTTGTACACACCCAAAGAGAGAGGACTCTCCTCCTCTTTTTCACATCATGAACCACTGCCCAAGGACCCTCATCATGAAGAGCACTCTCTCTTCTATCTTACATGTACAAAACCAAAATAAATCCCTATTTATTTCAACGTGTAAGATGGTGGGATGAAGAGTTATAGAGATCTTGGACTCTTCCAAGAGATGTCGCCACTTCTTTCAATTCCATGCTAAAACAAATATGGGATGCCCCTTCTCAATATTTTTCAAGGTAAAATTGATTTCATTTTGATTTCTTATGCCCCATATCACTTTATTTGTTGCATAAAATCAAGAGGATAAAGGGTATGACGTGTGGACTTGTAGATAAGGTCAAACATTATCTTTTATGGTTATCAATTTTAAATCAGATTTGAACATACCATAAAATTATATTTTTATCTATTTTTGGATGTGAGAAAGGGAGGGTGAAGAGCTCTTTTGTCTGGAGAAATCTCATGCAAAAAACTTCTGGGCATGATGAGATTAGGCTCCAAAATTTGGTGCGCAAGGGAGAAGAGTCCAACATTATATGGACTCTTAATTTTCTTATTTGAATCCAAACTAAATCACATCTAGTTTAGTACAAATAAATAAATAAAATCTAATCTAATTAGATTCATAAATTTTTAATCAAATCTCAATCAAATTAAGAATTGATTGAATCAAAGTTCTGATCAAATCAGAGATAATTCTCTCTTAGCATTAGGACATCCCATAGTCTAATCGAGTCAAATCTAATTGAATCTAATTCGATTGAATTTTATCAAATCCTCTTTGCTAAATCAAATTGAGTTAATCAGCAATCTAATTATTAATTAATTTCTATTAATTCACTAACACTTAGTGAATAAATCATTGTAACTTTTGCATAAGGTTAACTATCAATCGAATTGACGATTAAGTCCTTAAATGATTCTCAATTGTTGATTAGCCACATAATCAGTTAGAAATTTTTTTTGAGTGTGACTCTGTAGGTTCGAACTTAAGCCAGTAGCACAAAAATAAATTTCTGAACCAATCGATGTAACCATCTAGCAATAGAACCTGACGTCCGATGGATCGAACAATGGTGAAGCAACATTCAAGAACCTACTGGCGTATGTTTACCATATAATTTATCTCTTTGATACTAATGCTCAAAGATGACCTAGGATTTAACTATCAATCGTGGATAAGTTATCCACATGATATTTCAATCTTTTAAATCTATCATATGGATTATCCGAGTCCAGATTTTACTAAATTAAAATACACTGATGCATATCTTCTACTAATTTAGAGAGGTCAATTCCTTCTTGACTCACATACAGATTTGATAAGTACTTGACTATACCTAGTAACCTTCCATCATCGAATTAAAAATTCAGATGGTCTGGTATCAAAGTATAGTGAGTTACTTACAAGTCACCGTGGTGATCTCAGATCGGAGGGACACTAATATCCATACCCTTCGTGAGCTACTCTTGACAGCAGAGTGCTCCACAGTTGGTCACGTTCAATGAGATGTACTCTTACATCTCATTTGCATGCCATACCAGTGTCTCCACATTATTTGGTTACAAGGACAACCAATGCATTTAGCACACAACAACCTACACTTGATATTGCTATCATCTTAGTAATAGCATATCGTTTGGTCGCAAACCAGTTTAAGAACTACGTGATAAATCCTCTTTTATCGATCAAAATAATCCTAAAGACTTCATCATAATATAAGAGTTCGTTAGAAGTTATAATCTTGTGATGAAAAAGGCCAAATAATGTTTATTATTTATCAATTCATATACATTTATAATTAGCACAATCGTCAAATGATTGACTTTAGAACATAATTTTTAATATTTTCTCCCTTCAATTTATTATAGTTTTCAAAGATTTTTTTTTTCTTTGATAAGCATCTCATTCTTAATTTTTAGATCTTTATTTTTCATGCTAATCTTTTTAAAATCTTTCATCAAATCATAGAAGGCATCCTGTAGCTCATCAAATATAAACTCTAGAGAAGATTCTGAATTTACCTATCCTCTTGTGCCATGAAGCACAAGTTGACTTCATTTTGGATCTCCTTATCTGAACTCGACTTGTTGCTATCGCTCCATATCACGACCATTGCCTTCTTCTTGCTCTTTTTGAAGGTTTTCTTCAATGTTGGATAGTCGGCCTTGAAGTGATCGGATCTTTTGCACTCATAGCACAAGGGTGGCTCCTTTTCTTTTTTCTTTTCTTTTTCCTTGCTTGGCTCATCTTTAGATAGATTTTTCTTCCTAAAGCTTTATCTTATTCTTCCCATGAACTTCTTGAATTTTTTGATCACCAGGGCTATATCCTCATCATCTTCAACTTTGGTGGACTGTCCTTCACTTCTTTAGCTATAGTAGACTTCAAGGCTATTATTTTTTTCTTTCAGCTCTCATCTTCCAAGTGCTGCCTTATTGTCAACTCGCGTGTCATCAATGATCCAATAAGCTCCTCAAGTGATAGCTTATTCAAGTTCTTCACCTCTTGGATAGCTGTAACTTTTGCCTCCCATATTCTAGGTAAAGATTTGAATTTTTTTTTTACTAATTCACTATTAGTATAGACTTTTTCTAAACTCTTAAATCCATTAATAATATCAATAAATCTAGTAAACATGCTAGTAATAGACTCAGTAGGATCTATCTTAAATAACTCATATTGATGAACAAGCATATTAATATTAGATTTCTTTACTTGATTTGTCCCTTCATGCGTTATCTCGAGCCTATCCCAAATTGTTTTGCAAAATTGTATGTGAAAATTCGATTGAACTCATTTGCATCAAGGGCACAGTAGAAGACATTCATTGTCTTGGCATTCAATTGAATATTTTTCTTATCCATTTCATCTCAATCTTTTTCAGACTTGGGTGAAAAAATGCCATCTACAATGATTGCCAGTGTGTATGGGCCATTAACGATTACATTTTACATGTCATAGTCTAATGCTTGTATGAAAATGTGCATATGAATTTTTCAATAGGTATAATTCAACCCATTGAAGAGTGATGGCCTATTTGTGGATTGTCTCTCAGCAAGTAAGCCTCCTAGTTGGATTGCCATAAACTTTAGCTCTTGACGGTTAGGTCAATAAGTAATGTTAGAGTACTTGCTCTAATACCAATTATTGTCCAGTCAAACAATCCAAGAGGGGGGGGGGTGAATTGGATTTTAAAAATTTAGAACAAGAATGTACTGATTTAACTACTTTACTATTGATGAAAAGATGCAGTGAATACTATGTAAAAATGCAAATATGAGGAAGGTAAGTGCACACACAAAGATAAAAAAAAATTTATAGTGGTTCGGTATACATAGCACCTACATCCACTCTCCAAGTAAGACTTTTGATAATTATACTATAATCTCTCAAGATTACAGCTGAATAGTTTTAATCGAGCTCACTATCTACTAACCCAATTAGTTTTTTCTTTGGTTTATCAACCATAATCTTTACACGCATTAACCAAGGCCAAACAATCCAATTATAGGGATGGATTGAACCTTCCCCTTAATTTCAGCCCCTGCTGAAACTAATTACAGTAAATAAAAAAAATAAAAAATTTACAACAAATATAACACTTTGGTTGAGCAGATTTTATTATTAATATAGCTCAGTTGTTGTCCTCTTGAATATTTGGAGTTAATGCTCTTCAATGGCTCTTCAAAGCTCTCAAGAAATCAAGAGATATTTGGATGAAAGTAGGTGAGCTCTCTTGAATGCTGGATGTTCAGAAAAATTCTGATCTTTCTATGGAACAGTTATTTTTTAAATGCTTCTCTTGCTTCTTTTTATATCCTGAGTATTCTCATTAAGTTTGAAGTGATTAGAGCTCAAAACTAGCCATTTCTGACCGTTGGAGGTGAAATATAACCGTTGGGAGCTTTGACAAGCCAAAAAAATTATATCTAAAAACTAGTCATTGAAGCTATCAGATACCTTCGAGTCAGCTCAGATTGATCTCGAGTCAGCTCAAACAATAATTTTCAAAAATCATACCTTTTGTTCGACTGACAAAGCTGGCTCGAATCATCCTTTGAGCTGGCTCAATAGCATCCATCAGAAATGGATTTTTTATTTTTCTGACAGAGTTGGCTCGAATCTATCTTCGGATGGGCTTGACTCTGAAAATCCAAAAAATAGCCTTTCTGTCATCTTGAGAGAGTTGGCTCGGCTATGTGTCAAGCCTAATTATTAAATCCGTACCATATTAGAGTCGGCTCAGTAGCTAACAATGTCGGCTCGACTGGCCCAAACTACTTTTTCTTGAGCCAAACCCCTCCAAATTTGATTGCTTCATCACTTTGTTCAAAGAGCTCTCTTTCTTCCAATCTTTACCATATTTAAAAAAAAATATTAGTAATTATGTGCTCCAATATTTGATCATCATCAAAATCACTTGGGGGTCAACATTATAAATATGATTTTTTTAACTTCAAAAATAATTTATAAAAATCTAGTAATTTAGTTCAAGAGTTCTTAGAAACTCCAGCATGATATAGACTCTATGATTTTACAATGAGATCAATTCCACCAATTTCAAATCACATCTATATTTTAATATTTTTAAATTTTTGATCCAAAATAATTTTTAATAAAGTCAAAATTGCTATCACATACTAGGATCATATCCATTTTAGATTCCTAAAGTATTGTGAATGTTAATATAATACCTCAAATACCACTCATCCATATTATTCAAAGTATATCCTGATATATCAATCATTCATGATATTTTTTTTTGAAACTAAGCTTGGTGCATACAATCAGAATTTTAACAACATCAATCTATTATGCTTATCCTAAGCAAAGTTCTAAGAATCTCAATTTATATTCACAAAACACAGACATTATGAGGTAATTCGTTAGACTTCTAGTATATACCAGTAATTATTTCAAAATATCAATCAGAATCCTAAGTTCTGCTTTACTCTCCTTACTAGTGTAAATCCTAAGATTTTGAACCCAAGCTTTGATAGCACTCTATCCCACCTCAAACCAAGCAACTGAATTGAGTACGTGATGGCCGCATACTTCTTAGGATAAAGCCCTAAAAAATATGTAAGGTCTGTTTTTTTATCAATCAATCCAACTCAAGCAGTGATAAAAGTAAATTTACTAATTTATATTCAATAGAAAGATAAATCCTTAATGCTAATAAGAAGTAAAATAAAGATCCAACAAAGGTCTAAAATATTTTTTATTCAAAGACAGCTAAACAAATAACACCTAATTTTATATGCTTCTCATTGATCGATCCCAAGCCCCATAGGATTTTTTGAATCTGAAATAAAAAAAAAGAAAAGAGAAAGTAAGCTTTAGGGGCTCAGTAAGTTATCTGAACCTCTAATTCAATTAAGTATTTTGTATAAAAAATAAATTTTCAATTACATGATCTTTCCATAAAAAGATTCAATGAATATAAAAGTATACCATATCAATCAATATATAATTAAAATATGTAATTACTCAAAATAGATTATCCGAATAATTAATGATTGATCTTCCACTCTCACTCTCTTAGTCCCTCTGACTATGGCCACGATCGGCCCATGCCTAATCCTGAAAGAGACTAGATCTTGACTATAACATGCCATCTGTCGATCATGTAGTAGTGATTATCCCACTAGAGGTCTAAAAAAAAATTAGCTCTGATATCATATGGATAAACATACTCTTATCAATATATACCATTGATTAACCCCATCTGTCTAGGTCTGAGAAAAATTTAGCTCTTGACTACAATACATCATTTATCGATGTACGCTAGTGGTCACCCTACTAGAGGCCCAAAAGGTGACTAGATCCTAAATCTATGTGATCATAATCAGACTAGAGAGTAGTAGACCGACACACTGCATACTTTGATGTAAAAAAAAATAATTCCTATTTTATTGAAACATGTATAAACAATAGGATATTTCATGAATCATTTTCATATAGAGAATATAAAATATATAATTTAAATGCAATAATGTAGAAATTAAATCTCATGTCTGATAAAAATACATTATAGGTAGAGGTAACTAACTATTCTAGATCGATCAGATCTAAAAAATTTGTTTAGTAAAACTATTTACATCCTTAGATATGAAGCTCGATCTTCAGTCCTAACACTCTTCTAGAATTGAAAAATCTGATCAAAGTAATTAACACCATCAACCCTTAGTCAAAAATGAGAAGGGAAAAATAGAGAGAAAAAAGAGCAAATCAATGAGTCTAAAAAGGAGTCTAATCTGATTGGAATAGATCGACTAACATGGGTAGGAGAGAGATACTAGATCTAGGCTAATTGGGTCAATTAGACTTGATCTACTTAGGTTAGCTTTCATCAAAGGCCAATGAGTTTCCTTCTCTCTCTTTCTTTCTTCTTTTCTTTTCCCTCTCTTTCTTTCTCTCCATGGCCATGGGAGCTTTCTCGAGGCATTAGAAAGAAGAATGAAGAGGAAGGGTGGAAAAGGGAATGAGGGTGATCCGCAGTGGTGCGTTCTGGGGAGGCCATGACTTGCGGCGAGGTGGCCATAGCTTGGGTGCAGTGTTTGACCATGCACACGAGAAAGAAAGAGAGAAGGGGCATCACCTCTTGCTACCTTGGTGGCGGCTCCTTTGGTCAGAGAAGAAGCAAGAGAAGGGGGCTCACAAGAGGTGGCGATAGTGATGAGGCTCAACCAGATGGCATGGATTCCGACAAGATCTATGGCGACAACACTTGGAGCAGAAAAAAAAATAGGGCAAACTCGAGATTTTAAGGAGAAAATCGAGGTTTCAGGAGGGTGGCGGCACTTGACAAGATGGTACAGCAGCCGTCAGAGATGAGGAAGAAGGAAGAGGGAGACGGTCTTGATAGAGGATCAATCGAAAGAGGGGTGGGAGGGGGGTCTAAATTGAGGGGGCTTTGATGGGATAAAGCCGGTCTAACGCCAGCCATTCATCGATTGTAATCAATCCAATAGCCACTGATTGTTCCATCAACCCATGACACCCACAACGGCTATGGTTGCGCAGCCCTATCTCAACGGCAAGGTTGCTCAGGATAGAGGATCAGGATTTTTCTGTTCCGAACATATTTTTTTTTATTAGATTTTACATATAGACTATAAGGAACAAATATTTTAAGATATAGCCAAACAATCCCTTGCATCATATAACTTCTTTGTAAGCCCTAATTTTTTTTACTAGATGCACATAAAAATAGGGCCCTTCATACTATATATATAAATACTAATGACATCTACATACTACTATGTTTGTATATAATTTCTTCTTGCAAGCTATCTAAAAATAGATAATTCATGATTATTTTTTATTTATATTGTAAATAAAGAGTGATGATAATATTTGATGCAAAAATTATTAATATTTTATATTTTATAATTAATTTAATTTTTTATTTTTTTATATAAGTCCAATTGAACCATTCATTTGGAACCTTGACTACTTCAATCTCTATTCAAGTTTAATAACCATACTTTAAATTTCTAGTTACCTAGTATTGCATGAATTTTTCATAATGAATTATGTTCTCAATCTTTATGACAATATAATTAGTATTAGTTTTTTCATCAATGAACTTTGCTACAAATTCGATTTATGTCTAAATAATATCCAACTTATATCCATAGTTGATCCAAAAAATCTAAATATAACTAATATCCTATTGGTATCCTTATCCATTAAGAATAAATACGAATATACATAATATCTGATTCACATGCATATCCATTTTGATCAAATATAGATATTAATTTTGGTATCTATTTGGTTTCCATATCAATTAAAAAAATGTGGATACGTCAATACGGTTCTGTATCTGATCTATTTTGAGCTCTACCATCATTGATGACATCATATATATACTTTTTCTAACAAAATTACTAAAGATGTGAATACTTTGGGAGATAAGTTTGATAATTTGATGACATGGCTAGAACTTCCTATTTCCTCTTGAAGATGAGAAGACCGCAATATATCTCTTCTTGTTGTTATTAAGTTATAATTATAAAATTTGCCATGCAATATTATGCTTAAAGAAATTTGATTTCATTTTGGATAAGTGGTGATTGGACTGACCCTAGTTCTTGGGGTTCAAGAGGGCATAAGCAAGGATAAAATCAATACTTTTTCTTGTCGGATGCAAGACTGCCATGCATGTTGTTCATGGGTTCTAAATTGGCTTGGATTATGATTGCATCATCTTTCTCTTTTTTCTTACAGAAACTAATTAACAATAAAAATATGATTTGGCCAAACATGATTAATATATTGCCTTTCTCTCGGTCCAAACAATAAGGATTGAAGCATCCAAGTGTATCGGTCCAACCATAGAGACAAACATCTAAGTTTCTTTTAATGTTACTATTTTTTTCATCATTATAAAAGCTTTAAATTTTAAGTGCTTTCCAATCTTTTTTGGATTTCCAATTACATTTTATTATTCTTTGATTTTATTTTTTGGTATATGGCATCCAAGCCTCCATGTTGACATAATCTAATACAATATTATATACACGCACACATGCACACACACACACATACTAAAATAGAGGCTCTGCTTAGAGCTCTTTTCAGAATAATACAAAAAAAAAATTAATTACCAAAATAATTCAAAACCTAACTTTTTTACCAAACTAATGCAAAAGGAGAAAACGCCATTTTGAATGGCGTTTTTTCCCCTTCCACGTCACCCTTCTTTCCACGATGGCATCGTCCCAAAAAAAAAAAAAAGGAAACTTAAAAACGCCATTCAAAATGGCGTTTTCAATTTTTCCCGCAAAAAAGAAAGAAAAAAATAGGGAAAGAATGGAATTTTTTTTAATTTTAAACTAATAAATAAATTAAAATTTTAATTTTGATTGAAATTTAAAATATAAAGATTTGAATTTGTAATTCAAATAAAAAAATATTTTTAGATTTTTTTTTCAAATTTTTTTTAAAAAATGTCTAAATAAATCTTAAGAAATTTAAAAATAAAAAATATCATAGAAAATGAAAAAAAGAGAAAGAAATATGAAAGAAATAAAAATTTTAAATTTAATTGAAAAACATCATTTCAAATGCTTGTCAAAAAATATAAAAAATAAATTTAAAAAATAAAATGTACCATTAAAAAATAAAAAATTTTAAAAAATCAAAAAAATAAGAATTATAATTTAAATTTTTTTAAAAAATAAAATTTTAAATATTAATTGAAATAAAAAAAATTGTAAATTGAACTTTAAAAAAATATATTTTTTTAAATTATTGTAAAAAAATTATCTCAAGAAAAGAAAAAAATATTGTAAAAAAAATAAAAAATACCCTAAAAAAGAAAAAAAATTTAAAATTTAAAATTTAAAATATTGTAAAAATTTAAAATTTTATTTTTTTTTCAAATCTATTTTTTTCCTTTCTTTCTTTTTTAGGGTATTTTTATTTTTTTATAATATTTTTTTCTTTTCTTGAGATAATTTTTTTACAATAATTTAAAAAAATATATTTTTTTAAAGTTCAATTTACAAATTTTTTTATTTCAATTAATCTTTAAAATTTAATTTTTTTAAAAAATTAAATTATAATTCTTATTTTTTTGATTTTTTAAAAATTTTTATTTTTTAATGGTACATTTTATTTTTTAAATTTATTTTTTATA
This sequence comes from Elaeis guineensis, assembly GCF_000442705.2. Taxonomy (NCBI): domain Eukaryota; kingdom Viridiplantae; phylum Streptophyta; class Magnoliopsida; order Arecales; family Arecaceae; genus Elaeis; species Elaeis guineensis. Next base: position 118,990,438 of record NC_025993.2, read on the forward strand.
TTTTTTGACAAGCTTTTGAAATGATGTTTTTCAATTAAATTTAAAATTTTTATTTCTTTCATATTTCTTTCTCTTTTTTTTTATTTTCTATGATATTTTTTATTTTTAAATTTTTTAAGATTTTTTTAGACATTTTTAAAAAAAATGAAAAAAAAATCTAAAAATATTTTTTTATTTGAATTACAAATTCAAATCTTTATATTTTAAATTTCAATCAAAATTAAAATTTTAATTTATTTATTAGTTTAAAATTAAAAAAAATTTCATTCTTTTCCGATTTTTTTCTTTCTTTTTTGGTGGGAAAAATTTAAACGCCATCTTGAATGGCGTTTTTAAAAACGCCATTCAAATTGGCGTTTCTAAGGCCTTTCCTTTTTTTTTTTTTGGGACGATGCCATCGTGGAAAGAAGGGTGGCGTAGAAGGGGGAAAAAACGCCATTCAAAATAGCGTTTTCCTCTTTTGCATTAGTTTGGTAAAAAAGTTAGGTTTTGAATTATTTTGATAATTAATTTTTTTTTTGTATTATTCTGGAAAAGAGCTCCTCTGCTTATGTAGAGCTCTCCATTCATTATGTGGACGACTATATTAATGATCTTGTTAATATTATCTTTATTTTGGATAATAAAAAAAACTCTTATATATATTTTATTTGATTATATATAATTTATTATCTATTAGATATATCTAACACACACACACACACGACACATACTAAAATGGAGATGTTGCTTGCATAGAGCTCCCCATTCACCACATGGATGCTTACATTAATGATATCATTAATATTATCTTTATTTTGGATAATAAAAAAGCTCATATATCCTATTTGATTATATAATACACACACACATACATACACTAAATAGAGACTCTTGTTGTGCAAATCTCTCTATTTACCATGCAGACTACCATATTAATGATATCATTAATGTAATCTTTAATTTGGATAATAATAAGGCTCTTGTGCCTATTTTGTTTGATTATATAATTTATTATTTATTGTAGATGTTATCTACTATATATAATTCAAATTAAAGCTCAACTTGTGCTAAGCTCTCCATTTGCCATGTGGATCCATATTATTAATAATATTAATACACTTCTTATTTTATAAAATAATTAGACTCTTATACTTATTATATTCTATCATATTTCTATTGTATATTCTATTATCTCTATTGTTACTATATTTCAAGAATAATAAAAAAAATAAAAAAATTGTACTCTACGTATCGTAGAGGTTATATGCTATACTGTTTTAAATAATATGTTGTTCCAATCATGAGTAGATTCTAGTGGACTAACCAACACCCAACTCAGTGTATGCCTATTTCATACTCAATTCAGATCGATATGCATATTCAGAGGATAAATTGTTCCATTGATTGAAAATCTTTCTATGTTTCCACAGATTATGAATAGTGATTCATTAGAAGAAACAAAATGCAGGCAAATAAAGGCATAACTTCTGATATAACGAGACCTATATTATAGTCGGTAAGGCTAGGCCTTGCATCAGACCTAATTTAGAGTCAACTTTAGTTGGAACATCCTGCAATATTAATACGATATGAGACTATCAATGCAATGAGAATAGCAACCTTATGATCTTGTGGACACAAATGCAACATCAAAGATAAGCCGTTCTGAACAAATCTCAATATCACATACATGGCTCTTGACGCTAATGTTGTTCCTAGGCTTTCTCCTCCCCGGGACTCATGGGCCTCACTCTTGGTGTGAGTTAAAGTGTCGTCAAGAATGGATCATAACACAACATTTATGTTATTGATTCTTGTAGTTGTACAAATGGCATCTAGGTCATAGCAAGAAGCCATGGAGGGAGAGGTTGGGGCCTCATTAACTAAGGAAAATGATACTTTAGATGTCCTTGACCGTTGGTGACAGCATAAGTCTTTAGTTTGATGCTTCCATATCCCATTTGAAATCTTCATTCTCTTTAGAAGAACTAAATCTTTAAAAACAACAAAAGCAAATCATCAAAACAATCTCACAAAAAAGAAGCAGGAAAATTCCAAAATGATCATAACTTCATTATTTCATTGCATGAAAGAACAACAAATAGTAGCTCAAGACATTTTTGTGAGCCATGAAACGATGTCGATAGCAATCTTGGCTATTTTAAGAATGGAGGCAAGCTCTTTAGGCAACAAGCCATCTGCCCCACCAGAGGAAGAGTCAGCTAAGCAGCCAGCAACAGCCTCTGCTGCATCCTTGAGTTCTCCTATCGCCCCAGCAATATCTCCTGACTGAATTTTAGCAATAGCGTCTTTTATGTCTTTAATAACTTCTGCTATTTTCGAAATGCACTTAAATATATTCCCAAAGTTGAATTCTGGGGACACATCACCACCGATCCCATACTTCAAAGATTGGATGTCATGAGAACAGTTGGCAATCAGTTGCTCCACAGCTATCATGGCCAATTCTTGGATATTCGCATTCTTGTCCACTGGAATGCCCTGAAGAGCTGAGACACAGAGGTTGTAATCATCGCCTATTGTTGCTTCCCTGCATATCCTTTCGAAGGATACTTCCTCTAGGAATGCATGCGAAAGGATTGGAAGGAAGGAGATAAGAAGGAGAGAAGAGAGGAGAAGGAACGACTTCATCTTTTAGGATTTTTACGTTGCTCGTTGCTGCTACATACGTAGTGTCTTTGCTGAGTTGCTCTTTTATAGGCTTGTAATGGTAGGTCATCTATAGTGTATTTAGCTATTAGGGAAGGTGATAAATTATAATAAATTTAAGAGACATAATAAATTCTTTTGGTAAATGGAGGTGTAAAACAGCATGTCGTCAGACAAAGATAAAAGATTTACAGCACAGTAATGTAATGTGTCGATTGAGGATGGTAGAAAAATTTGGTGAGATTAGATGGTAGGAAATTTTTCTTTAAAAAAAAAAAAAAGAAAAAAGAATGATTAGGGAATATAGATATTTACTTATAGAGAGGATGGATATTCCCACCAATCTTTATTTGCCAAGAAGAAAGAGAAAAAAACATGGATCCAGCTGATTGTGAATTTTATTTTTATCAAGATTGATCGATTCCACTTGTCATAATTCAATTTAGGAATCAGAAGGATTTGGTATAATTCCACAGGCTGGGTTTAGCGCATTCGGTTGATATATCTGATCGAGATTTTGAGATCCCGATTAATATGACAAGTCCAAAATTAAAAAAAAAAAAAAATACTAGCTTGCTAATTTTAAATTTTATTTTTAAGAATTATGCCAAAAAAGTTGTTTGAAAATTATTGACCGTTATATTTATATCATATCAGCCAAATATATTAGAGTTTTTTGATTTATATTGACTAAATGTGACATATTATACCGGGAAGTATCCAACATCGGTACGAAAAGGATTGCAGCCAAGATTCTGGCCGAGTTTGAGACCTTGGTTATTGATTTCTTACTGGCTTTCCAATCTAAATCTGATAATAATTTTACTATTGCAATCTACTACTATTGATGAAAATAACAATTTTCTAAGCCCAGGTAGCAATTAACATTTAAGTCTTGGACCAATTCTTGATCAACCTTTAGCCTTTTCCTCTTAAATTAAGCATGTCTTTGAAATGAACAGTTTAGCATGCTGTCATCAAAGGATACCTCCTGTCCGGTTTCATAGACTTGAAACATAGGTCATCTATTATGGAACGCGATAAATTATAAAAAATTTTGGCCAAATCATAAAACTTTTTATCTTAATTTGTTTCTATCTACCAATCTTTATTATCTCAGGAGATTTGGAAGAAAAAATAAATCTATAGAATTTTCCATTTATTATGGGATCCAGCTGCCTGCGAATTTATTTTTCATCCAGGTTGATCAAGTCCATGTGTCATAGTTCAGTTTAGGAATAATAGATTCAAAAGAATCCCATAAAATTTTACAGGCTGGGTTTGATTCGTTTATATCCTGAATAAGAAGGAGCTGCTCTGGATGTGAGAACAGCACATGATGGACTGGACACAAACAAAAAAAAAAAAAAAAAAGAAACATTCTCTGTCTTATGTTTGACACCATTTTTGTTTTTGTTTTTGTTTTTGTTCTTTTTCTTTTAACGTTCATGCATGCCAATACAAAACCAAATTAAGAGGATATCGCTACAGTGTAAATTATCATATTTAGATGTTTAAAAGGCAAAGATAAACCATGTAAGACTTGTGCCATACAATTATTTAGTTTGCAAATACTATATATGAGAAACATTTACAAAAGAAAAGAATGATGGCTGCCATTTGTATAATTAAGCCAGACTTATTGAAAATGATAGCATCAATTGAAATAAAAATATGATAGCATCAAGTCAGGAAACCGTCCCCAGTTGTTTCTTTTGTCTTTTTTGGTCTGTTAATTCTTTCGTTTTTAGTGGAGCTTTGTTATTTCTTGTAATGAAAAAATTGTGATTGTTGGTCATAAAAGTATCTACTTTTGATTACTAAAATAAAAGATTTACTTTTTTTGGATTTATATTTGAGTCTCCATCCTGCCTATCCAAGAATGACAGGTTGGTTTAGGCTAGATTAGTCTCTCTAAAGATCGGATCTCTTTTAACCAAAAAAAAAAAAAAAAAGATTGGATCTGGGCCCTACCATTTGGAAAGCTGAATTCTCTTCATACCATTACAATTATTCAGTAATTAAATAAATTCAAAGTACAACTAATAAATTTTATAAAACAAAGAGAAGTGTATAAGTGTAATACTTGTATTATGTATTGGACAAAATGATATTTGGATTACATGTCAGTTAAGCTATCAAATATGAGGCTATAACACAAAAAACTATCAAATATGGACCAGATCTAGATCTAGATGATTAAAGCCTAAA
>NC_025993.2:119000300-119030313 GCF_000442705.2 Elaeis guineensis
TGACGGCATATCTACAGTTTTACAACAGTGTGCGTATTGGCTGGAATTGATCTCAGCATCATACTTTTTCGCTCTTTCTGCAGCCTCAAGAGGCATCCTAGATCACACGGTGGTGGTATGTGTCACCACGAAGGAAGAAGAATATTCGCCCATTGATCCAAGATGCTCCTTCTGCTATCTATGACTGGAAAGAGCATTTTGTCTTCATCTCTCAAACATCAGATGAGGATGGGGGGCTCATCGCCTGGGGTGAACCTGAAGATGACGTATTGAAAGAGCCCTTATTAGATCAGCGTATGAGGCAGGAGGTGGAGACCCTGCATAATTTTAAGATCCTGATGTTGAAGGAGCTTCTGTCAGTGCAGACATTATTTAATGTCGGCATCAGCTAGGTCGGTCCTCAAGGTGCACATAGGTTGCCTGCCTCAGAGCCATTCGCTCTTTTTTTTTTTTAATACTGACCACTTGACTGCTTTAGTTGCAGAGATGGACCCAATCTTACTGAAGAAACTGGAGTAGAAAGTCCACCGAAAAAGGGCAACAGTGCCTGCAGGTGGCCGGAGCACCCGCATCAAGTTTAAAAGTTCCTCCATACTGTCGGTTTTTGGGTTAGAGGGATTCAAACATCTTTCCACTGATGACTTTAGAGTCGTGAGGATTCACTAGAGTTCAGCTTCTTTGGCCTCTAATGGGGATTGAAGAAGTCGAATAGATCAAGCCCCGAGGAAGCAACTCTATGTCTATCGAAAGAAGTAATTCTGAGCCCACCAGTCGCTTAAGTTGTCAACCTTTCCCTAAAAGAGGCATCAGCCAAGGCAGTTGGGGCTTTTGGGACCGTGCTAGCTGGCCTAAAGCTCGAGGCTTTAGCTTTAGCGGATTACAAGCTAGCGCACAAATTATTCACCGGGATGCTCCTCCCGATCGATGCCAACAAGCTGCTGGCCTCATCACATGGGGCCATAAGAAAAAAAGCTGTAGAGTGCTTAACTCAGATAAACTGAAGCTCCTATAATATTTTATTTATTCTAAGTATACGCTTGTGATATTATTGATAAGAGGCTTTTTTTCTTCCACAGCTCGTCCATTATCTGAATGGGTATATGGAGCACTCTCGTACGATTTTGATGGAGGTGAGGAAGTACAAGACCGATGTCGAAACACTCAAAGCCTTGAAGGATAAGGTAGAAAAGGAAGCTGGAGAGGCCTCCATGAGAGCCGATGTTGCCACCAGAAGGGCTGAAGATGCCAAAATGGCCCTAAGAGGAGCTGTAGAAGAAAATTCTCGACTGCTAGACATCCAGAAAGCATAGACAGGGAGAATAAAGGAGCTTGAGGCCCTTCTAGAGAAGAATAAAGCCATGGTTGAGGTAGCAGAGAGAAATATAGCAGAGACTACCTCAAAGATCATTGAAGATTTTCGAGCGTCAGAGGAGTACAACAATGAGAAGATCAAGTTTGCCACTGATGCTTATATCGATGGAAGAAATTAGTCTGGGATAAAGTTGCTGCTAAGTATCTAAAATATTTTTTTGGATGAAGTCTGGGAGCCCACTGCAGTCGATGCACCCCAATGGACACCTCTGCACCAGATACTGCCCCTTAGATTTTCTATTTTTTTCTTTAGTACTTGGACCTTTTAAGATCATTGTAAAACTTTGAAGAAATGAATGAAGTTTATTTTTCTTCATACTCTCTGTATTTTATTTATGCTCGCTTATTTTTATTCAACATGTAGAGATAGCTTCGATCTAAGGAACTTAGACTTATCGCAACTTGATTCAATTCTGATCTTAGAAATTTAGATGAATCCGTTCAAACTTTGGAAAGATAGAATTGTTTCAAGTGAAGAAACTTCGATAAAAATGATTCTGACCAAAGGAACTCTGGTTCTGAATTAAGGAACTCTAGTTTCGAACAAGGAAACCTCAATAGCAATAGTTCCAAATAAAGAAATTTTGATTTCGAACAAAAAAATCTTAGTAGCAATAGTTTCAAGCAAAGAAATTATGGTTTTGAAAAAAAAAATCTCAGCAGCAATAGTTTCGATCAAAGAAACTTTGATTTTGAACAAAGATACCTCAGCAGCAACAGTTTCGAACAAAGAAACTTTAGTTCTAAACAAAAAAATCTTAGCAGCAACAATTTTGAATAAAGAAACTTTGGTTCCAAATAAAGAAACCTCAGTAGCAACAGTTTCAAATAAAAGAACCTCGATTTCAAACAAAAGAATCTCAGCAGCAATAGTTCCGAACAAAGAAATCAAAAAAATTTTGGTTCCAAACAAAAAGACCTCAGCAGCAACAGTTCCAACTAAAGAAACTTTGGTTCCAAATAAAGAAACTTCAGCTGCAATAGTTTCGAACTCAACGGCAATAGTTTCAAATAAAAAAACTTTAACTCCAAACAAGGAAACCTCAGCAGCAACAGTTTCGAACAAAGAAACTTTGGTTTCAAATAAAGGAACCTCAGCGACAACAGTTTCGAATAAAGAAATTTTGGTTTCAAACAAAAAAATCTAAGCAGCAACAGTTTCAAACAAAAAAATTTTGGCTCCGAGCAAAGGAACCTCAACAGCAACAGTTTCGAACAAAGAAACTTTAGCAGCAATAGTTTTGAACAAAAAATTTTGGCTCCAAATAAAGAAACCTCAGCAGCAACAGTTTCAAACAAAGAAACTTTAATTCCAAACAAAAGAATCTCAGCAGTAATATTTTTGAATAAAGAAATTTTGGTTCTGAACAAAGTAATATTTTGAATAAAGAAATTTGGTTCTGAACAAAGAAATCTCAGCAGTAACAGTTTCAAATAAAAAAATTTTGGTTCCAAACAAAGAAATCTTAGCAGCAATAGTTCAAAAAATTTTAGATCCGAACAAAAGAACCTCAGCAACAATAGTTTCGAACAAAAGAATTTTAGTTCCAAACAAAGGAACCTAAGCGGTAATAGTTCCAAAGAAACTTTAGCTCCAAACAAAGGAACCGCAGCAGCAACAGTTTCAAACAAAAAAATTTTGACTCCGAACAAAGGAACCTCAGTGGCACTAGTTCATAACAAAGAAACTTTAGTTCTGAACAAAAGAACCTTAGCGGCAATAGTTCTGAACAAAGAAACTTTGGCTCCGAACAAAGAAACTTTGGCTCTGAACAAAGAAACCTCAACGGCAATAGTTTCAAACAAAAAAACTTTGGTTTTGAATAAAGAAATCTCAGCAGCAACAGTTTCGAATAAAAAAACTTTGATTTCGAATAAAAGAACCTCAGTGGTAACAGTTTCGATCAAAAAAACTTTGGTTCCGAACAAAGGAACCTCAAGGCAGTAGTTTCGAATTAGAAAACTTTAGTTTCGAATAAAAAAATCTCAGCAGCAATAGTTTCGAACAAAGAAATTTAGTTTTAAATAAAAGAACCTTAGTGGCAATAGTTTCGAAGAAAAAAACTTTGGTTCCAAACAAAGAAACCTCAGCAGCAGCAGTTTCGAACAAAAAAACTTTGATTTCAAATAAAAGAATCTCAACAGCAATAGTTCCAAATAAAAAACTTTGATTCAGAACAAAGAAACCTTAGCGGCAATAGTTTCGAATAAAGAAATTTTGGTTCCAAATAAAGGAACCTCAGCAGCAATAGTTTCGAACAAAAAAACTTTGGCTCTGAACAAAAGGACCTTAGTGATAATAGTTTCAAATAAAGAAACTTTGGTTTCATTAAAGGAACCTCAGTAGCAACAGTTTCAAACAAAAAAATTTTGATTTCGAACAAAAAAACCTCAGCGGCAATAATTTTGAATAAAGATACTTTGGTAGAGCTCGTTGACAAGAGCTTTGGCCTTTTACACTCAAACATGAGTTGATGAATCTAAAAATTCATATATATACAACAAAATAATATTACAGCATCACTGATAATACATATACAGATTGGTCAAATTTCATGGTCACCAGCTCTAAATTCTTTGGCCTTAACATAGGCATTATAATACTTAACCACCCTTGACGATGGATAGCCATTCTAATGACAGCATGTTTCCTACTTTTTTCGATCAAATCGAGGTTAACTCAGAGCCACACTGAGTTAATGTCTTCATTATACTCCTCGACTATGAGGGATGGAAGTCTGAACTCCACAGGTATAACTGCTTCAATCCCAAATGTGAGATTGAAAGGAATTTCACTGGTTGGAAGCCTCTGAGTGGTTTGATAAGCTCATAATACATAATAGAGCTCATCTATCCATGATCCCTCTGTCCGATCCAATTAGCCTTTATGCCCTGTAGGACAGTTCTCTTGGTTACTTCCACCTCTCCATCATGTGGGTGACCTGCCGATGTGAAGTGATATTCTATTCCTTGACTTTCACAGAATTCACGGAGTCAAGAACTACTGAATTGTCTGTTATTGTCTGTGATCAATATTTTGGGAAGATCATATCGACAAATAATGGATTTTCAAATAAAATCCTTTACTCTTGCTTCAGTTATACAGCCAGAGGTTTGGCTTCGACCTACTTTGTGAAGTAATGAATAGCCACTAGAAGAAATTTATGCCGACCGACATACAAAGAAAAGGACAAAGAATGTCCATTCTCTATTGAGCAAATGGCCAAAGAGTGCTGATGGGAGTCAGAAGTGCTGCCGGCTGATGCTAAATATTAGAATTTCTCTAACACCAATCATACTTTTGGACGAAGTTGCCTGCATCTTGTTGTATAGTGGGCCAATAGTAGTCCTACCAAGAATCTTGTAAGACAGAGATCTACCCCCCAAGTGACTACCATAGATTCCTTTGTGAACTTTTTGTAGTGAATAATGACCTTGAACGAGTGCAAGCACTTCAAAGAGGTAGAAAAAAATGACTGCTTGTATAATTGTCATCATACAGAATATAGCGGGCAGTCTGTATCCTTATCTTTCGGACCTCCCTACGATCAGACGGTAGCTTACCCGACCTTAAATACTTGAGCAGAGGATCAATCTAGCTGGGCTCCTCATCAACTTGTTGGACAGCAAGAAGCCCTTCAAGGCTCGAGATTTTTAATACCTCGAAGTAGGTCTCTTTTTCTAAATCAGCGAGCAATAAGGTTGCTAATTTTGACAGTGCACTGCCCTAGCATTTTTTGCTCTGGAGACCTATTGAATATCAAAACTCAAAAAGGATAAAGTTAAATCTTTTACCTTTTAAAGGTATTTCTTCATATTTTTCTCTCGAACCTCATATCCACCCTTGATTTGTCCAACTATCAGTTGAGAGTCACTGAAAACCTTCAGGTGTTGAGCCCCTATTTCTCTTGCAACTTTAAGACCAGCAATCAGAGCTTCATACTCTGCTTCACTATTGATAGTTGAAAATTTGAAATGTAGGATGTATCCCATGATATCACCTTCAGAATCGATTAAGATAGCCCGGCTCATGATCCTGATGCATTCGATGAGTCCATAGCTCCCAAGATGAAGAACCCCAGCATGCGGCACACGACAACACAGAGGCCTAAAGACAGCATGTGGAGGCCTACAGTACGACGCAGCCCACAGGCATGTGCAGACCCATGGGATGCATGGCCCAGGCCTGTAGCATGCAGCCTAGGCATGGGTGCGGCCCAGTTTGAATTTTTCATGCGATTCACGATGGATCGCAGGAAGCTAGCTTGGTCCATATGAGCCCATGGACTGGCCTGATCCATAGCCCATAAATCATGGTCCACGTGATCCCTTTGCACAATCCAACTATTGGGAGGTGATCTGGGAGGCTTTTTGCACGATATGAGGGCCACGGACATGAGCAGGAAAGATCCAACAGCCAGAAAGCAAATTAGAGTCCTTTTGAAAGTAGGATTTTGATGGAGGTTGGATTTTTTCTCTATTAAAGTGGCCTGATGGTTCGTAGAACAAAGTGTAGTCGGCTGAAGTTGGCAGTGAGCATCTGAGAGGTAGAGGAGCTGTAGAGAGAACCGAAGTAGCGGCCAAAGTCTTAGGTGGAGTTGGCAGAGGGTCTCTATAGGTTTTTATGAGAGCTTTTGAAGGGGTGAGAGATGAGAGCTTCTTATTGAAAGAAAGAGGTTTATGAGAGTTGAGAGTGTGTGATCTTTCTTGTAATTATTTTCTTTTATAATGAAACCTTTGCATGCCTTGTGGAGGTAGACCTTGATCTAATCCACGTATTTGATTAGTCTTATTTTTATTATTTTTTTTTTCTACTGTAATATTAGTACCAGATCTCCAACTATTGGTATTAGAGCCAGATAGTACCAGAGTGCAGGTTGTGGCAGTGTTGATCAAGATTGAAGAAGATGGAGAAGTCAGGCTCAATCAAAGTGGAGATCAATGATATGATGAGAAGAGCATTTCTCTCTATGGAAGTGAGGGTGAAGGATGCGCTCATCCAACAGGGGTTGATTGATGTTCTCTTATGCGAGGAAAGTCGACTATCATGGAGGTGAAAGATTGGAGAAGCTCTAAATGCAGGCAGTGAGCACGATCCACTTGTACTTGATAGATGATATAGTGATCTATTGCTTGGCGAGACTTTTTGATGATAATGTGGATGAAGCTCGAAGAGATGTACATGAGAAGTCACTCACCAATGTGCTCTTCCTCTGAAAGTATTCTACCAACTACAAATGAGTGAGAACGGAGCATGTAGGAGCATCTCAGAACTTTCAGAAGATCCTTACCAATCTCCTTAGCAGCGAGAAGGTTAAGGAAAAGATCAGGGTGTTGGTCTTTCTTGCATCACTTCTTCTTTTTTTGAGTCCTTGATGACTGCTCTTCTAGTGGAGAAGAGCACCATCAAGATAGAAAAGTTACTTCTGCACTACTCCAGATCGAGATTCTCAGGAGAGAGAATTGAGCTTCGAGTTTAGGTGGCGACTCAGCTTTGATGGTGACTAGAGGTGTGGTGGGAGAAGATGAAGTGATAGGGATCACAATGTGGGTGGTCCAAGTCCAGACTAAGGGACTTGAGCAAGATCAGATGCTATCGATATGATGAGTGGGGCATCGAGTCAAAAATTATCTATAGCTCAAAGATCGGATGAAGGTTACTGTGGTGATGGTGAGTAGCGGTATAAAAGAAAGTGATGATGTTCTTCTGGTGTCAGATGAGGTATCTACTTCTTCACCCTATAAATTTTGGATTCTTCATGTTTGCATTATATATATTACAAAAAGAGCTATTTGACTCCTTAGAGAGCATGAGGGTACTGTTCATTGATGGATGGATTGAGTTGTGAGATTAAGGCAGTGGGACGGTTAGCTTACAGGCACATGATAGAACAGTGAAGAAGCGGATGAGATCTGATACATATCCAACTTCAGAAATAATCTAATTTTACTGAGTAGATTGGATTCAAGCGACTATAAGTGGAGAGTTGATGATGGAATCCTGAAGGTTATGTATGATAGTAGGATTTTGATGAAGGAAAGAAAGTATGGAGGACACTACCTCTTGACAAGAAGCTTAGCACGAGGTAGAGCTATAGAAGCCAGTGGGAGCCTAGTGCAAGGTGGAGCTCCAGGGGCAAATAGATCAGGCACAAGATAGGAGACTAGGAGAATGGCAGGTGATATCATAAGGTGAAGTTCCTATTATTGTAGGAGGTGCCCCGGACAGTTCTCAGGTCAGGCGGGTCATAGCACACAATAGAGATGGGATCGAGCGGTCTAGCTCAACTCCCATGTTTGTCTGTCCATGAGTAGTAGGTGTATGCCCCAGGGTATGAGGGTGAGATCATCCAGAAGCTTTCAAAATTAAGGAGAGGCCAAATGTCGAGTCGAGATGGAGATTATTAAGATTTGACATCTTGAATTTGATCCATAGGAGAAAAATCCAAGATGAAGAAGTCCAGCATGTAGTGCATGACGATGCGGAGGCCCAGAGATGCAGCATGGGAGGCCTGCAGCATGGCACAGCCCGCAGGCATGCATAGACCTCGGATGTGCAGCCCAGCACGGGTGCCCGAGCCGATGCAGCCCAGTGCGAGTGGGCACACACGCGGCCTAGTTTGAATTTTCCATGTGGTCCATAATGGACCGTGGGAAGCTGGCATGGTCCATGCAAGCACCATGGACCAACCCAATCCACAACCCAAAAATCAGATCCATGCGATCCCTTTGCATGATCTAATGGTTGGGAGGTGATCTGAGAGGATTTTTGCGCTATTTGAGGGCCACAGACGTGAGCAAGGAAGATCCAATAGTCAGGAAGAAAATTGGAGTCCTTTAGAAGGTAGGATTTCGATGAAGGTTGGATTTTTGCCCTATAAAATGGCCCGATGGTCGTGGAACAGAGTGTAGTTAGCTGGAGTTGATAGTGAGCACCTGAGAGGCAGAGGAGCTGCAAGGAGAGCCAGAGCAACCCAGAGCCTCGGGTGGAGTTAGCAGAGGGTCTCCTTGCATTTTTGTGAGAGCTTTTGTAAGGGTTGAGAGGTGAGAGCTTCTTATTGAAAGAGAGAGGTTTATGAGAGCTAGAGTGTGTGATCTTCTCTTGTAATTATTTTTTTATAGTAAAGTCTTTGCATGCCCCATGAAGTAGACGTTAGTTTAATCAAATATTTGATTGTTTCTTATTTTTATTTTTATTTTTTTGCTGCAAAAATTGATACAAGATCCCAACAATTGGTATCAAATAAAGCAGGTGGTACCAAGTGCAGGTTGTGGTAGTATTGATTAAGATTGAAGAAAATGGAGAAGTCAGGCTCAATCAAATAGAGATCAATCAGTATGACAGAAAGAGCAATTTCTCTCTATGGCAAGCGAGGGTGATGGATGTGCTCATCCAACAGAGATTGATCGATGCTCTCTTATGCGAGGAGAAACTGGCTACCATGGAGGTGAAAGATTGAAGGTAGCTCTAGATGCAGACGTGAGCACGATCTACTTATACTTGACAGATAATATAGTGATCCATGTGCTTAGCAAGATTTTTCCAACGACGATGTGGATGAAGCTTGAGGAGATACATATGGTGAAGTCACTCACCAACATGCTCTTCCTCTGAAAATAGTTCTATCAGCTACGAATGAGCGAGAGACAGAGCATGCAGGAGATCTCAGCAACTTTCAGAAGATCCTCATCGATCTCCTCAGCATTGACGAGAATGTTAAAGAGAAGATCAAGACATTGGTCTTGCTTGCATCATTTTTTTCTTCTTTTGAGTCCTTAGTGACTGCTCTTCTAGTTGGAAAAGCACCATCAAGATAGATGAGGTTACTTCTGCATTGCTCCAGAGCGAGGTTCTCAGAAGAAAAAATTGAGTTTGAGTTCAGGTGCGACTCAGCTTTGACGGTGATTGGAGGTGGTGGTGGGAGAAGAAGAAGCAGCAGAGGATCGCAATGTGGGTGGTCCAGTCTAGATCGAGGGACTCGAGCAAGATCAAATGCTATCAATGTGATGAGTTGGGGCATCAAGTCAGAGATTGCCTGTAGCTCAAAGATCGGACGAATGCTACTGTGGCAATGGCAAGTAGTGATACAGAATAAGTGATGATATTTTTTTGATGTCAAATGAGTATCTACTTCTTCCTCCTATGAATTTTAGATTTTGTGTATTCGCATCATGTATGTTGTAGAGAGGAGCTATTTGACTCTCTGGAGAGAAATGAGGGCACCGTTCACTTGTCGGATGGATCGAGCTGTGAGATCAAAAGCAATAGAATGGAAACTTACATGCACATGATGGAAAATGAAGAAGTTAGGTGAGGTCTGATACATATCTAGCTTCAAGAATAATCTAATTTCATTGAGCAAACTGGATTCAAACAGCTATAAATGGAGAGTTGATGATGGAATCCTGAAGATCATGCGCAGCAGTAGAATTTTGATAGAGGAAGAAAGTATGGAGAACACTATCTCTTGACAGAAAGCTCAGCTGCGGTAGAGCTTCAGGAGCTAGTAGAAGTTCAGTGCGAGGTGGAGCTTCAGGAGTAGATGGATCGAGCATGAGATGGGAGACTTGGAGGATGACAGACGATATCACAAGATGAAGTTTCTATTACTGTGAGAGGCTATCCCAAGCAGATCTCAGGTCAGATGGGTCACAGCACATGATGGAGATGGGATCGACGGTTTAGCTCGACTTCTCTATTTGTCCATCCATAAGTAGTAGGTGTATGCCCTAGGGCATGGGAGCGAGATTATCCAAAAGCTCTCAGAGTTAGATAGAGGCCGAATGTCAAGTTGAGATGGAGATTGTTGAGATTTGGCATCTCGAATTCATCCATAGGATAAAAATCCAAGATGAAGAAGTCCAGCATGAGCACACACGACGCAAAGGTCCAGAGTCCAACATGCGGAGGCCCGCAACATGGCGCAGCCCATAGGTAGGGGTGGCATCGGGTCAGGTCGGGTATAAATGGGTCAGGTCGATATGGGTTGACTCAAAAAACTCTAAACCTGAATCTGACCTATTTATCTAAGTAGGTTAGGTTTCAAAATCCAAACCTGATCTACTTAATAAATAGGTCATCCGATCCAACCTGTTTACAACCCATTTATAATAATTCATCAAAAAAAAATCAACCAGACTAACTTGGTAACCCATTTAAAAGAAAAATTAAAAATTAAAAACTTGAGAGAGCTTTGCCTTGCTAAATCTCCATCCAACCACCTCCTCCCGCTCCGCCCGACCGCCGCACTATCTACGCCTCCAGCTTTGCTGACCATCACGCTATCGATGCCCGACCACCTCCAGCTCCATCCAACCGCCTCCAGCTCCACCCAACCACCACGCTGTCGATGCCCGACCACCTCTAGCTCCACCCGACTGTGTGCTAATCCTAGATCCCTCCCTCCTCCCCCGACATCGCTATCAAAACCCTAACCCTAGATGCCTCCACCTTCTCGTCATCTCCATCGCTCTCTTACCCTCCTCGACTGGTCCTTCCTCCATCGCCACCTCCCCCTCTGGATCCCCACCTCCTTCGCCTCCCCTTCCTCTCCGCAACCTTCCTTCCACCACCCCCTCGACTGATCCCTCCCCTTCCTCATGCTAGCCTGGTGTCCATGCGATCGTGACCACATGAAGCCCCCCATCATGCTGGCCTCCATGGTCTTCATCTCCAACAAGGGGAAGAGAAAAGAAAAATGGGTACAGAGAAATGGGTAGCATGCGATGGGAATAGGAAACATGGGAAATGGGCAATGTGGCTGTTATCGATAGGATGGGACACGATACGGTCTGATTTCCAGACATGCAAGTGGATGAAATTTGAGAAAAAGGAGGACAGAGGTTAAACATTACACAGGTTAGACGAGTTATATTACAGTCCGACCCGACCTAATCGATCTAACTCATTTATTAAACGGATTAAACGGGTTAAACAGATCAACTGTCTGAAACTGAACCCAACCCAATTATTAAATAGATTAAATAGGTCAACCCATTTATGATCTAAACCTATTTAATCCAAATTCAAATCTATTTAAGATGAGTAGAATGCGGGTCGGGTAAGTGGGATTGATTGATTTTTGCCACCCCTATCCATAGACATGCGTAGACCCACAGGACGTATGGCCCAGTGGGGCCTGTAGCATGTAGCCTAGGCACAGGCCAACCCAACATAGGTGTGGTCCAGTGCGGGCTCACGCACAGCCCAGTTTGAATTTTCCACGCGGTCCACTGTGGATCGTGGGAAGCTAGCGTGGTCCACACGAGCACCATGGACCGGCCCAATCCATAGCCCAAAAATTGCAGTCCACGTGATCCCTTTGCATAATCCAACAGCTGGGAGGTGATCTGGGAGGCTTTTTGTGCAACCTAAGGGCCACGGATGCGAGCGGAGAAGATCCAATGGCAGGAAGAGAATTGGAGTCCTTTTGAAGGTAGGATTTCGATGGAGGTTGGGTTTTTGCTCTAGAAAAGTGCCTGATGGCCTGTGGAATAGAGTGTAGTTGGTTGGAGTTAACATTGAGCACCTAAGAGGCAGAGGAGCCAGAGGAGCAGTGGCCAGAGCCTCAGGTGGAGTCGGCAGAGGGTCTCTTTCGATTTTTGTGAGAGCTTTTGTAAGGGGTGACAGGTTAGAGGTTCTTGTTGAAAGATAGAGGTTTATGAGAGTTGAGAGAGTGTGATCTCCTCTTTAATTATTTTTTTTTATAGTAAAATTTTTGCATGCCCCGTGGAATGGACTTTGGTTTAATCCACATATTTGATTGTGTCCTATTTTTATTTCTTCTTTCTTTTTGCTACAATAATTGGTACCAGATCTCCAACAGAGAATGGTGAGGATGCAAGAATGATGGATCCAGTGCAAGAGACAGTGGATTCGATGTGGGGATGGCGGATGTAGCACAGTGACAATGGTGTGGGGACTGGGGTGCAAGGATGGGGGCTTCGACAGGCTTCTGACGGTGCGGTAGGGGAAGAACATGGGAGGTGGGGAAGAAAGGGGAGTGGGGGCACAAGGATGGCGGATCCGGTATGGGGGATGGAGGATCCGGTGTGAAGATGGTGGTGCGGGACTGGGGCGTGGTACGGGGCTTTGGCAGGGTTCTGGTGGTGCGGTGTAGAAGAAGGGGGATTGGAGGTGGGGAAGGATGGGGGATGTGGGGGCATAGTAGAAAAAAATTGATCGAGAATGGGGGGTTTAGGGCTCTATATTGGTGACAGTGAGTGTTGCATCGCTAAAATCATCGCTAATCACTAATTAAGATTAAATAAATAAATATTTAAAATTTAAAAGTTATAGCGACGGCTTTACCATCACTAATAACAAAACTGTCTATTGCTAATATATCTTCGACCTTTAACGATGGTGTTTTTTCGATCATAATTATTTATCGATAAATATCTCTATTAGCGACGGTTGATTTGCCATTGCTAATAAGGAATATTCTTGTAGTGAATAATAATTGTAAATAATCTAATGTGACAATACATTACATAGCAACTAAATTTAAATATGAATAGCAATATTGGCAAAACAATTATTATCATTATCAGGCAACTCAAACTTATTTTTTTCCTCATCATACTCATCATCATCTTCAAATTCTTCTTATTCCTCAACCTCTGCATCCTCTTCACCCTCCTCTTCTTCTTCCTCTTCCTTTTCTACCATCGCTTCTTCTGATCTTTGTCACAACTTATGTATCTCATCATCATCAAGCATTTTTACTAAAAGAAATCAACTAGCAAATTGGGTGCGTCAAGTTCTTCATTAGCCTGAACTACATATGAGTTTGTGATATCATCTTCTTGATATACATCAATATCTAGAAATACATTGTCATCACCTGTATCCACTGAGGGATATTAATAGAATTTTTAGTTTTAGTTTTGCACAGCCCACCAATCACGTGTCTCCCTACTATTGCATGGAAGTGGTGTAATATACTTGTTATGCTTGTTGTGCTAAATCAAAAGGCTCATTGGTATTCAATCACGATTTGCGGCACACATCTATGAGACTATGATCACGATATACTCTTAGGTCTCTTTCAATATCACATCAATCGTATCTAAATAATACAACCATATTTTCACGTCATAATAAGTTAACTTCAAAATTTCAAGTAACATGTCATAATAATCATGTTCAAAATCATTGTAACAACCTTTTTTAATACATATGCCACTATTTATTGTTTGTTTATTGATGCCATATTCAAATATATGGAATTTGAAACCATTGACAAAATATTTTTTGAAAATTGTAACTCCTAGATTTGGGCCTCGTGCTATGTCCACTACAACAAAATAGGTTATTAGCGATGAAAAATTTCATCGCTAATAATCTATTTTCATCACTAATAGTTATTAGCAATGAAATATTCATCACTAATTATTCATCGTAAATAATCGCATCGTTGATAATATTTTACGATGAAAAATTTTTTTATCGCTAATAAAGAATATTTACGATGAATAATTTTTATCATTACAAAATTAAAGATAAAAATTTTAATTATAAAAAAAATATTTACGATGAACAATACCATCGCTAATAAATAAAAAATTAATAGCGATGAAAATATATTCGTCGCTATTAATTCTAAAAGTTTTAGCGATAAAAATTTACGTCGTAAAAAAAAAATTTACAATAAAAATATTTCATTGCTATTAGTAAAAAAAAATTTAAAAATTTAGAAAATACTATTCATCACAAAAAAATTTAAAAAAATTATGATTTTTAATTTTACATCGACATAAAAAATTTACTTAAAATATTAAACAGTATTGTAAGATGGTACTTACTCAATAAAATTTTTAATTTCTTATAATTATTTAGAACGTAAAAGTATACCTTGGATAGCTCATTTATGTTCATAAATTCATATCTCGTTGCACCAATAGGTCGAACCATTTATTTAAATATAGATAACGTCAGTTCATTGTCACCCCATTCATGATCTATGATCTGTATGATTAAATTTTATTTTGATATCGTCAAGATACATGGAGCAGAATGTGACATACTCTGTAGCTACATATGCTTCCGCTATAGATCCTTCAGTCATGCTTTATTGTGTACATATTTTTTTAAGATACACAAGAATCTATAAATAAAATAAATTTAAATTTTAAAAATATATTTATATCTTATAATTGATATGATAAAGTACGTATAATTTTTTTATCTTTAATAGGATACATCCATCGATAATATACCGATTCAGCCAAAAGAGCTTTCTTTGAAAGATGAATAGTCAGATGCACCATAACATCAAAAAATAATGATAAAAAAATTTTTTAACTTACAAAGAATGAGTACAATATCCTTCTTTAATCTCTCAAGTAAGTTAATCTTCAATTTTTGGCAATACAGTTCTCGAAAGAACACTCTCAGCTCAATCAATGCAGTTTGAACATCACCATCCAAATAGCCATGCATGACCACAGGAAGTAAATGTTGCATCATTACATGGGAGTCATGACTTTTTATGTCAGAGATATTACCATTTGAAGCGTATGCATCAGAAAACTTTACGATTTTGAATCATCTATAGAAATTTTTTTTTTCTCACCAAATAGTGAATAACATGCAGGTGGCATAAAAAATCTCTCACCTCGATGAACTAAATGTAACTTCGATCGGATTTTCATTTTCTGTAAATCAAGGCAAGCTTTTGTACCATCTTTTATTTTTTCTGAGATATTCAATATAGTATCGATGATATTATCATAAATATTTTTTTCAATATGCATTATATCTAGATTATGACGAAGTAGTAGCTGCTTCCAATACGACAGTTCGAAAAAGATGCTTCATTTGTCCAATTCAGCTCGACTTCAGTATGCTTTCGCTTGCGAGTACTCGATATTTTTTCAAATTTAATATTTTCAATGACTTCAAGTTGTTCTAAATTTTTTGCTCCACTTAACTCTTTAGGTGACGGTCATCGGTCGAACTTACCATCAAAATATTGGTTATAATGAGTTCTTCAAGAATGATTAGCAGGAAGAAACCACGATGATCCATGAAACATATTTTTATCCGTGCTTTAAATGTAAGGAGGATGTATCTCTATTGCATATTGGACATGCAAGATATCTTTTGGTACTCTATCCAGATAAGTTTTTATATGCAGAAAAATATTTATGGTCCATAGAATCGAAGCATGCAACTTAAAATTATTCGACTCATAGAATCATATGTCTGTACCCCATTTTTCCACAGCTCCTTCAGATCATCGAATAAAGGTCGTAGATATACATCAATTTTATTACCTAATACTTTCAAATCCGGAATCAATAATGACATAAAAATAAATAGTTCTTTCATACATTTTTAGGGTGACACATTATATACAATTAGCATCACAGGCACATGCTGTAAGAGGTACTCAGATTGCCAAAGGGATTAAATCTATCTGTCGCTAGACCAAGTCGTATTGCGCAGGTCACTCGCAAAGTACGGATACTTTGCATGAATCTTTCCACACTAAAGAGTCAGTCGAATGGCTAACTATGTTCTCTTCTGGAATCCGTTGCTCATAATACATCTCATTTCTTCAGCTATCTTTGTGGACATATACAAGCTTTAAAGTCTTGAATTAATAGAAAATATCTCAAAATCTTTTGAGTATTTTTTGCTTTCTATTATCGATTTTGTATCTAGACTAATCAATTTCAAACATTAAGTTGCTTATTCATTATCCTTATAAAATAATATACAGTCATTTTTGCAAATATGTATAGGAATATAGCCAAGTCCAATTTCTGTATGTATATTTTTGCTTCAGAACATGATTTCAAAATTTCTCTTCATCGAAAAGAGCTGCTTTAATTAATGTTAAAATTTATTCAAATGACTTTTGACTCCATCAGTTCACGATTTTAATATAAAGTAATTTTATCAAAAACTCTAACTTAAAAACTTTATACAATTTGGATAGACTAACTCTTGTGCATCCATTACAAGCTTTGCAAATATTCAAAGTCCCTTCTACCTCAAGCCAGATATTATGTTCATGATCAGAATTACTTTCAGATGCAGTAGTACTCATACACACATTTGAACAAGCATCTTGATGTAAATCATCTAATAATTCTCCTATACCACTATGTTTGACAGGTTCAGTAGTATCATTATCATCTTCAATATCATCACCATCGTGCACCACTTCATTTAGATCGCCCTCCTTATGCCATATCCAACAAGTATACTTCTTATCCATACAATATTGTAGCAGATGCTTCTCAACAAGTGTTATGTGGATGATATACCATATTGACACATCTCTTACATGGATACTTTATCCGATTAGCACTGTCAGTCTTATGCCGTACAAACTCAATAAAATTTTGAACTCTTTTTGATATTCAGATAAAAATATATCTCTAGCATTCATCTATTTTTTTTGATATCCATCTAACTATAAAACAAAATCATTAACAACTAAAAAAAATTCAGTGGTATTCTAGATCCGATTCGAATTTCGGACTGAATCACAATCCGAATTCCAACCAAAATTTGATCCGAATCCAGATACGGATCACTTTATACAAAACAATATATATTAAAAAATACAGACTGAAAGTAACACAAAAATATCCTTCCATCAATTTAATGAAGTAAAAATACATGATCTTATCTATTTCAAATCATTACTAACAAGTGTGGCCCTATCTCTTTCAGAAAAATAATAATCTTATTATTGTTATAGTAGATATTTCATCTCATTTTTATGAAAATTTCGACAACATCTCTCCATAGTTCCCAAGTATACGATATGAATATGGTGCCTATGCATCCTATCCACCATATACCTAAGAATAATGGATAGATAACTACTGAATACTACATAATAAATAAAATATTTAATAATAATAATTATATTATATTTTTTTAAAAAATTGAATATGGGACATCCAAGAGTCAATCTCGATGAAAATAACTCTTAAACAAAATCTATGGCTCAATGCAATTTAACTATCATCTTGGAACATGCATTCGAAGATAGATTTTTAATTTATCAAAAAAGAATAACTCTGTATTAAAATTTTTTTATCAAAAATTTCAATAAAATTTTCTCTAAATAGAAATACTTTTTATATTTATAATTTTTATAGAATATAAAATAGTACATAAAATAATTAAATTATAATAAGTAACAGCAATGTGCATTGTGTTAGTGAAAAAATAATTAATTAAATAATTAAATAATTTTAGTAGTAATATTAAAAAATAATATGTAATAAATATAATTAATCAAATAATTAATCAAATAATATGCATCTCTCCATCCCCGCGACACGGCCCCATCCCTGCAGGCCCGACCCATGCCGCCAGCCCGCCCGGCCCCATCCCCATCCCCGTCGGCCTGGTCCCATCCCCACCGACCCCTCGATGGCTCGAGAAACCATAAAAAAAAAGTAAAGTCTTACCGAGGTGGATGCAGGCACCGTCGGCCTGGCCCGATCCGTTCCCATCCCAAACCCCAGCCTCATCCCTACCAGCCTGGCCCACCCCATCCCCACCGGCCCCCGATGGCCCGAGAAACCACCAAAAAAAAAGTAAATAGTCTTACCGACGGCGGACGCAGGCGCCACCGGTGCCGCCGACCCGGCCCGACCGACCCCATCCCCGTCGGCCCCGACCTCATCCCCATCGGCTTGGCTCGCCCCATCCCATCGGCCGACCCCATCCCCATCGGCCTCGGCCCAACCCGGACCAATCCTTGTAGGCCTGGCCCCATCCCCACGGCTCGGCCCGGCCCCATCCCCATTGGCCCCAACTCGCACCGTCGCCCAACCCAACCCAGCCCCATCCCCACCTACCCCATCCTGCACCGTTGGCCCGACCGCATCCCCATAGGCCCGGGCCTATCCCCGCCAGCTCGGTCTAGCCCCATCCTCACCAACCCCGATCCCATCCCCACCGGCCCAGCCCGGCCCCATCCCCGCCGACCCCCCGGTGGCCTAAGAAAACACCAAAAAAAAAGAAAAAAATTGTCTAAGTCTCTGGACGCAGGCACTGTGGCCCAGCCTGACCCGGCCCCATCCCCGCCAGCCCCAGCCTCGTCTCCACCAGACTGGCCCGGCCCCATTCACACCGGCCTGGCCCCATCCCCATCGGCCCCTAGGTGGCCCGAGAAAACACCAAAAAAATAATAAAAAAAATATCGATGGCGGATGCAGGTGCCGCCAGCCCAGCCTGACCTGACCTCATCCCCGCCGGCACGGCCCCATCCCCACCAGCCCAGCTCGGCCCCATCCTTGCAGCCCCCCGGTGGCCCAACAAAACACCAAAAAAAAAACATACCGACGGTGGACGCAGGCGCCGCCGGCCCGACCCCATCCCCACCAGCCCGCCCATCCGATCGGCCCGGCCGGCCCCATCCCTATCGGTGTCTCCCCCATCCCCGACGCCCACCGGTGGCCTGAGAACACACCAAAAAAGAAAAACATGTTACCTTACCGACAGACAGCGACGGTGATGGCAATGACGGACGGCGACAGCGGTGAATGCGGCGATCGGGAGAGGGGGGAGAGCAGAGAGGGGGAGGAGGGGGAACACCTTCGCACAAAACCGAAGGGGGGCATCGAGGAAGAAAATGGGTTTCAGGATGGGACTTGACGGATGCGACATATTAGCAACAAAATTTTTATCGCTAATAAAGATTTTCATCATCAAAAATTACATAAAAAATATAATTTATGATAAAATAAAAAAATTTCATCGCTAATAAGCTTATTAACGACAGAAAACTTTTCCGTCGCTAATAGTTTTCGCCAAAAAAAAATTCTCGTTGAAAAAATATTCCCCCCAAAAAATATTATTTGCGATAAAAGTAAAAATTTCATCGTTAATAATCTTACTAACGATGAAAAAATTTTATCGCTAATAGTTCCCACCAAAATATTTTCCGCTAAAAAATTTTCCACCCAAAAAAAATTATTTACGATGAAAAGAAAAGATTTTCATCGTTAATTTTTTTATTAAGACTGAAAAGCTTTTTCATCGTTAATAATTATTGAAAAAAAAATTATTTTTTAAAAAAATTATGATGAAAATAACATGAGCAATGTGATGCTTCCATAGAAAGATTATATATATATATATATATATATATATAAGCTATATATATATATATATAGCCAAGTTATAGTAAAATATCATCTGTAAAGTGAAGGCTCTTCAAGTCATGAAATACTTTGATAGATCCAATCTTTTTAATGAACCTCAGGTGGCCCCCTCTTGATGTAATCTAGAAAAAACATCAATTACTAGGATGAAAAGGAGCGGCGATAGAGGGTCATCTTGATGGAGTCCTTTGTGGCATCTGATCAATCTTTCAGACTTGCCATTAACAATAAGAGCCACCGATGCCGAAGAGAGAAGGCTCCTTATCCAACCAATCCATCTTTTCAGGCAGCCATGGCCTTTGAGCAAGTCAAGTAAGAAGTCCAGATAATGTGTCGAAGGCTTTTTCAAAATCTAATTTATATGGAATATCTTTTTATCCCGACCTTCTGCATGCAATAAGCTAATCATCTCATGTGCACTTAAGAAGTTCTCTATAATGGATTTTTCCTTGATAAAAGCTGATTGATTGTCATTGATGAGAGTTGAAAGAAAGGGAGCAAGCGATTAGAGAGAATCTTTGTGATAATTTTGTATATGCTATTGAGGAGGCTGATGGGTCTCAGGTCCAAGTATTTAAAGAGCCTTGCTTCTTAGGAATTAGAGTATGAGCAGTTAAAGAGCCTTCCTAGTCATTGAACTATTCAGGACAGCAAATCTAGCTAAGATGTTGCCGTAATATAAAAAAAAACATGTAAAAAGCTAATCGTTTGTGAATTCTTGAAAATGATTCATGTGTAGTCCTTGCTCTAAAGATCCCACCATAGTACCTCAACGATTCATATGTCACTTTATCATGTCAGAATCCACTTATATTTAGATCATGATTCTGAAGTTATAATATAAGATGGACAACCAACATAAACGTAAAAAAAAAAATTCGAGATATAAGTTTGGTTTTATTTAGAATTGAATGAACAGTACTAATTGATATTTATATGAGAATAGATTTAGAATTGGGATCCAAATCTTTTAATAAAAAATTATTTAAATTGGATCACATTGTTTAGGACGCATATCAGATGACCTTGTTTTAATTTGCTTATCTAATCTTTATTTTCATCGTAAATATATATTATTTACGATTAATATTTTCATCGCAACCAATCTATTATTTTTAATTTTTAAATTTTTTAAATATTAACAATAAATTTTTCATCATAAAAAAGGAATTAGTGACAGAATTCTATTTTTCATCGCTAATAGTCTAGTTTTTAAAATTTTAAAATTTTTTATTTTTCACATATTGGCAACGAAACATATTCGTCGTAAATCATCAATGATTTTGTGATGGATAGTCGATTTTGGTCGAAATAGGGGATTATTTATGATGCAAAATTTTTATCATGAATAATTTTTTATTTTTAAATTTTTAAAACTTTTTAAAATAGGTTTATTAGCAATGAAAAATTTGCTTTTGTTGTAAATGCACTTGATGATTTACGATAAAAATTTTGCATTGCTAATAGTGTAGTTTTTAAAATTAAAAATTTTTTATTTTTCAATATTAGCGATGAAAATTATTTATCATAAATCTCAATGATTTTACGATAGAAAAAAAACTTCTATCACCAATAAAAAATTATTTATGATGTAATATTTTTATCATAAATAATCTATAATTTTTAATTTTTAATTTTTTTTATTATTTATGATGAAGCATTTTTGTCGTAAAAATTTGAGTATTAGCGACGTAAATTTTTTCTTAGTCATAAATATTTATTATTTACGATGAAAATCTTTCATCACTAATAGTTGAGCTTTTGAATTTTTAAATTTTTTTTATTTTTTCATATATTAGTGATGAAAAATTTTTATCGTAAATAATCAGTATTTTATGATGAAAAAAATATTTTCCATCATAAATATTTTGTTATCTATGACATAATTTTCTTCATCGCAAACAATCTTTATTTTTAATTTTTTTAACTTTTTTAAATATTAATGATGAAATTTTTGTCATTAATAAATTTTATTTATGATATAATAGATATTTTTGTCATAAATAATTTAATAATTTGTGATGAAAAATTATGTTGCAAATAATCTATAATATTTATTATTTTAAATTTTTTATTTTTTTCAAATATAGTGATGAAAATTTTTAGTCGTAAATAACAATTATTTACGATGGAAAAGTAATTTTTGTCATAAAAAATTGAATTATTTAAGTATTAAAAATTTAAAATTTAAATAATATTTTATTATTTATGATGAAAAAATTCATCAAAAATAATATATATTTACGATGAAATATATTTTTCGTCGCTAATATTCTTTATTAGTGATGAAATTATAAAATCATCATAAATATTTTTTTATTATCGATAAAAATTTTGAAACGTCGTAAATAGCCTTATTTGCAATGAAATTTTTTTCATCGTAAAAACTCTATTTTTTATAGTGGTCCATGATATGCCGATCAATTCCATGCCTCTCACTCTTCATCTTTTTTCAAGAAATAATTATTACAATCACCTAACTTAATGATCAACAATAAAAAAAATTATGTTATATAGAGTACGTTATCAACTAACCAAATTTTTTAACCATCTTATAAACCTCGCTCACACGGTCTCTTAACTTCTGCATTGGTAATATAAGATGAACGCTCTGATATGCAACTCATACCAACTGTACTTATGTTAGTCACACATAATTAGTCCAAATAATTTAATATTCAATATACATTATAAATAAGAAAAGTAGAATAGTACTTACTTTATAAATGGTCCAAGCTCTTCAAATTAAGTAATACATAAATATGTGCAGCATCATACTCCTCATCAATCATTAACCTATAAGATGTAATGGTTTCCGCAGGTCATTCGGGATGCGAAAAGATAGAAAGATATCTTGAAGGCCTTAAATGATGTAGAATAATATAGAAATGCAAGATAAAAATACATAGAGATAGAAGAATTTTTTATTCTAGATTTGGAATGCCTTGAAGAGCTGAGACACAGAGGTTGTAATCATCGCCTGTTGTTGCTTCCCTGCATATCCTTTCGAAGGATACTTCCTCCAGGGATGCATGTGAAAGGATTGGAAGGAAGGAGATAAGAAGGACAAAAGAGAGGAAAAGGAACGACTTCCTCTTTTAGGGTTTTTACGTTGCTCGTTGCTGCTACGTATGTAGTGTCTTTGCTCAGTTGCTCTAAAAAGGCTTGTTATGGTAGGTCATCATAAGCTATTAGGGAAGGTGATAAATTATAATAAATTTAAGAGAGATGATAAATTCCTTTGGCAAATGGAGGTGGAAAACAGCGTGTCGTCAGACAAAGATAAAAATTTACAGCACAGTAATGTAATGTGTCGATTAAGGATAGTAGAAATATTTGGTGAGATTAGATGGTAGGAATTTTTTTTTTTTAAAAAAAAGAATAATTAGGGAATATAGATATTTACTTATAGAGAGGATGGATATTCCCACCAATCCTTATTTGCCAAGAAGAGAGAAAAAAAAGATAGATCCATCTGATTGTGAATTTTATTTTTACCAAGATTGATCGATTCCACTTGTCATAATTCAATTTAGGATTGACAAATTCAGAAGGATTTGGTATAATTCCACAGGCTGGGTTTAGCATATTCTGTTGATATATCTGACCGAGATTTTGAGATCTCGATTAATATGATAAGTCCAAAATTAAAAAAAAAAATACTAGCTTGCTAATTTTAAATTTTATTTTTAAGAATTATGCCAAAAAAGTCATTTTGAAAATTATTGACCGTTATATTTATATCATATCAGCTAAATATATTGGAGTTTCTGATTTATATTGACTAAATCGATATATTATACGGGGAAGTATCCAACATTGATACAAAAAGGATTTCAGCCAAGATTCTGGCCGAGTTTCAGACCTTGCACTACAAAAAATATGATTTTTGGTGACAAAATTTTTTCGTCACTAAAATAAAATTTTTATCATTAAAAATATTAGGACGAAAATTTTCATCGCTAAAAGTTTGTAGAGAAAGCCCAGTAGCAAAAGGCTTTAACAACGAAAAAATTTTATTTCATCATCAAAAATAGTTAACTAGATGACGAAAAGTTCACAGCATCAGTGACAAAAAATTATCGCAAGAGCTTAAAATTTAATCGCTAAAATTATGATGAAAAATATTTTCTTCATCAAAAATCAGTTGTTACTCGTTTAAATTTTTTATTATTTTTTTTTAATTTTAAAGATGAAAAATAGAATTTCATCGCAAAGAATAGCAATGAAAAAAATTTCACCGCTAACTATCGTGACTAAATAAAAAATTTCTCACAATTTTTGCAACGAAAGAAAATTTCATCGTAATTTTTGTGATGAAAAATAAATTTTGACATAATTTTTATGATGAAAAAAAAATTATCATAATTTTTGCGATGAAAAAAAATTTCATTATAATTTTGTGCGACGAAAAAAAATTCATCGCTATTTTTGCAATGAAAAAAAAATTTATCGCTATTTTTGCGATGAAACAGTAATTTCATCATAATTTTTGCAATGAAAATAAAAAATTCATCATAATTTTTGTGATGAAAAAAAAATTCATCACTATATATTTTTGTGACGAAACAGTAATTTCATCATAATTTTTGTGATGAAAATAAAAATTTCATCATATTTTTACGATGAAAAAAATTTCATCGCTAAAAAAAAATAAAGAAAAAAATAAAATTTATGATGAAAAGAAATATTTTAGCAATGAAAATTTTTTTCGTCACAATTTGAGTAATGAAATAAAAAATTTCGTCACAATATATAGTGCAAATTTGATTTTTGCAATTGTCAAAATTTTTTAATTATTTTTTATGATGAAATTAATACTTCAAAGCTAAATTAAATTATGGATAAAATAAAATATTTTTTATTTTTTTATCAAAAAATATCTGTTTAAATATAAATTTTCAGATCAAACATTTTTATATAAAAATATATTAACATAATAAAAACATTCAAATTCGAAATAGCAATTTCAAATAGCAATAAGATTCATAGCCATCATTGTCATATACAAAAATACAAGTTAATACACCATTTAAAATTTAAAAAACTACAAACTATATATCATCAGAGTCGTTGGCCTCATTCTCTTCTCCATGCATCGATCCCTGGCTCGATATGTGTCACGATGGCGGTGCAAAGGTGGCATCATGCGACTGTAGAGGTGCTAACTCGAAGGCATCGATACCAAGCCGTCCTGCCATCGCAGCCACTATCCTCTCGAGCATCTGACTACGATTCATCCAGTAAGTAATCTGATTTTGCATCATGTTTATGGATGTCCTAACTACCTCTGGCACCGATGCATCATTAGATCGATCGGACGATGAACTGCAGGATTTTTTTGACCGCATGCTACGCCAGATCCAAGCTGCCGCCCGAGGACAGCATCCAAGATTGCATCATCTGTCATCCAACAAATCTACTGTGATCCAGCATCGCTGTCAATCCAACCTCTCTCGTCACCTCTCTCTCAATTAAATATTTTTTTCTTCACAATAAACCAAATAAGACATAAATTTATTTCAAAGTCTTTAAAAGCATTCAAAATGTAGAGTAATGATACTTATATGATGCTGCCTCACCTCCGCAGTCACAAACTCGCCACTCTTGTTTTGATAGAGTTTAGCATAGGCGTCGACCCCGAATAGTCTCTATTCAAACAAAAGAAAAGAAGAAAAAAGACATCAAAGTAATATAAATATTTAATAAGAACTTAAAAGTACAATTGTAAATATAGTTACCTACCATCCTCTTCATTTTCTATGCAAAAGAGGTACTTCCTTGTGTGTGAATAGAATCAATCTTACTCTATTCACCTTATTCCCTCCGATCGTCGCTACAAAATACATACAATTATAACCAATAAAGGATACAACAATATCAAAATAACTTGAAACACTAGACATACTTGAAATGCCTCACTCCCAAAATGCTCGCATAACCACCGTCAATCATCACTAGACCCAGCCCAATTTCTATAAGGCTGGGTCACAGGATCAATCCTCTTCGTTTGCAGCTCATTGCAATATTTATGAAGCCTACATCGTCAATCTCTGTATCTATTTACAGTCATTTTGAGAATACAAGCCATCACTTATTTGTCGGTGCAATCCTTGAAGTCAATATTATCCTACACATTCATCATAACAAAAAATAAATATATAAAATTATTCATATAATAAAAAATTATTCATATAATAAAAAATAATATGGGTCATGTAATGATGTGCAAGACATTCGAAGTTAATTCTTACCTTGATGTGAGAGACTAGAGCATCACGGTATCGAGGGGATACATGCTTGAAACTTTCGACGGCCCATGAAAAATGATTCCACATATACAAACTGATCTTATTTGCGACTATTCTAGCCTCTGTGCCAACTGGATGATTTCAAAATATCTATACTTTCGGCTTTTCATTGTGCGTATGCATATATTTCTCTTAAACAAGACCCCTACTAGGACCATGCACTGTGCGTTGCTGCTGTGTTCCTATGTATAAAAATTCATGAAATGAACATATATCATCTATCACTGGATGTATATAACAAAAATATATATATAGTTTATAAATTGTTAGAGATGTACCTATAGGGGGATGATGCTGCGGTGCCATGACTTCCGGTGGGCAGGCTCTGATGAGCACTAGTCTGCTATGTGGACTCGGGTAGCTGAGTCTCATCTAAATCTTCTGACTCATCATGCAAAATGCTAAAGTGAGGATGTGTATCATCAATGGGGCCTGTTGTCTACCCCGCGAAATCCACATACAGGACCAGCCATGATACTGCAATAATTAAAATAATTTAAATCAGTATGTAATCAAAAAAACTCAAGTATTACATGATGTAATAAAAAAATAAATTAATTATTTATTCATATTAATTATTGTTCTCAGAATTTGAACTCGTATCCATATAGTCGTCCTCAACAAAACTCATAGAAGGCTTCGACCCTGAAGTGCTATCATTATTGTTGTTGATGAAGTCATCATCCATATATGATTGTGATCCAAATTATTATTAGATCATGCTCGTGCCCGTGCCCTTACCGACAATCCAATAATAGGAACATCCTCAGGTTCGCAGTCGTCTCTTTGCAGTGGTCCTATGTTGATCATGTCATCTGGCACAAATATCTTATCTGATGCTTGCATTTGATATGCTTCATTTTCAATAGTTGCACGACTTTATTCTCTAGATCTTCATTATTCAGGCATGTGAAAAGTGCGGGATCGAATAAATGTCTATGCTGAGCCCTTATTGCAACTCGCCAAGGCTCTTTCATTTTGTTATCATCAACATACCACACTAGTCTCGCTTGCTTTGCAAAAATATAAGGATCACTTTTGTACCATACATGACCAGTGTGGACAATGATGAGTTGAGGATCTATAATAATTAGCCTGTGTCATCCTAAATCATACCATCGATACTTGAATAACACAACCCACCGAAGACTACTATATCTCAGCTCTATAACCTCATGCAGAACATCAAAAAAATCTATTATTTCTCCCTTGTGCTCGCCCTCCATGCTTATTCCACAATTTTATATGGTTCGATCGCGATCATGATTTTTCGTTAAGAACTACACACCATTGACTATGCATCTTGAATATACCAATACACGTCTGTCAGATTTTCGTGCAAATACGGCTAAGTCATTACTGATACAGTTAGGATTGTCTATACGTAGCTGAGCTATCTACAATTAAAAGAATAATAAGTAGGTTAAGTTTGACAAAATAAATACTATATAAATGAACCTTTAAATCATGGATGAATATTAATATAACTTATCCGTTCGTCAAACCATGATGCGAATTGATTCTTATATCGTACCACTGCTAATGTAAGATTGATTCTTCTGAGCTCACTTTCGTGCTCACTGAAGTGATACAGTAATAACATGTATATTTTAATTTAGAGTCTACGAGTACGTACATTCAGGCATATATCAACAAATAAAAATTAAATGTGTAATTGGCCGGAGAGGGAGGGAGGAAGAAGACCGATGGTGGCGATGAGAGAGAGCGAGAGGGCGACTTGGCCGACATGGTGGCGAGGAGGGAGGAGCCGATCGGCTGTGGCCCACTCGATCAGAGAGGGAGGACGACGGTCGATGCCTAGCTCGATCGGGGATGGATAGGCATATTGGTGGTGTGGAACACCGAGAGGGTCTCCCTCGCATTTTGGGGCAAAAATTTATCCTAAAATAATTTTTATTTTTTTCCAACAAAACAATCTTTAGCGATGAAATAATTTCATCACCAAAAATAAAAATTTTATAGCAAAAATTATTTTTTTACAATGAAAATTATTTTCATTGTAAATGATCAATTTTTAGCGATGAAAATATTTTTTCATTGCAAATAATTTTATTTTTGATGATGAAAAAATTATTTCATCGCAAAAAACTAAAACTCTAGCTATGAAAAAAATTTCGTCATTAAAAATATACTTCTAGCAATGAAAATTAAAATTTCATCACAAAAGATTCAATTTTTTTTTCAACACAATAACATTTAGTGATGAAATATTTTCATCATCAAATATAAATAATTTTGTCACAAAAACTATATTTTTTGCAATGAAAAAAATGTCATCGCAAAAAATCTAATTTTTAGCGATGAAATTTTTTTTTCATCATAAAAAATTTAATTTTTGATGATGAAAAAAAAATTTTCATCGCAAAAATATAAAGCTCTAGTGATGAAAAAAATTTCGTCGCTAAAAATTTACTTCTAGCAATGAAAATTACAATTTCATCGCAAAAGATGTAATTTTTTACGATGAAATTTTTTTCATCGTAAATACTTAATTTTTGGCAACAAAATTTTTTTCATCACAAAAACATAGTTATTTGGATGAAAAAAAAATTATCGTTAAAATTTTGTTGCTAAAAATCAAATTTCTTGCCGTGTTGGTTATGGGTTTCTTACTGGCTTTCCAATCTAAATCCGATAATAATTTCACTATTGCAATCTACTACTACTATTGATGAAAATAACAATTTTCTAAGCCCAGGTAGCAATTAACATTTAAGTCTTGGACCAATTCTTGATCAACCTTTAGCCTTTTCCTCTTAAATTAAGCATGTCTTTGAAATGAACAGTTTAGCATGCTATCATCAAAGGATACCTCCTGTCCGGTTTCATAGACTTGTAACCATAGGCCATCTATTATGGAAGGTGATAAATTATAAAAATTTTTGGCCAAATCATAAAACTTTTCTATCTTAATTAGTTTCTATCTACCAATCTTTATTATCTCAGGAGATTTGGAAGAAAAAATAAAATCTATAGAATTTTCCATTTATTATGGGATCCAGCTGCCTGCGAATTTTTTTTTCATCCAGGTTGATCAAGTCCATGTGCCATAGTTCAGTTTAGGAATAATAGATTCAAAAGAATCCCATAAAATTTTACAGGCTGGGTTTGATTCGTTTATATCCTGAATAAGAAGGAGCTGCTCTGGATGTGAGAACAGCATTGATGGACTGGACACAACAAAAAAAAAAAAAAACACTCTCTGTCTTATGTTTGACACCATTTTTTTTTTTGTTTTTGGTTTTTTTTTTTTTTTTTAACGTTCATGCATGCCAATACAAAACCAAATTAAGAGGATATCGCTACAGTGTAAATTACATATTTAGATGTTTAAAAGGCAAAGATAAACCATGTAAGACTTGTGCCATACTATTATTTAGTTTGCAAATACTATATATGAGAAACATTTACAAAAGAAAAAAATGATGGCTGCCTTTGTATAATTAAGCCAGACTCATTGAAAATGATAGCATCAATTCAAATAAAAATATGATAGCATCAAGTCAGGAAACCGTCCCCAGTTGTTTCTTTTGACTTTTTTGATCTGTTAATTCTTTCGTTTTAGTGGAATTTTGTTATTTCTTGTAATGAAAAAATTGTGATTGTTGGTCATAAAAATATCTACCTTTGATAACTAAAAAAAAGATTTACTTTTTTTGGATTTATATTTGAGTCTCCATCCTGCCTATCTAAGAATGACAGGTTGGTTTAGGCTAGATTAGTCTCTCTAAAGATCGGATCTCTTTTATCCAAAGACAAAAAAAAAATTAGATATATATATATGTATTGTGTGTGTAAAATATATATATATATATATGCATGCATGTATGTGTTTGTGTGGTGTGCGCGCGCGCGCGCGCGTGTGTGTATGTATGTATGTATATAAATATATATGTATTTGTATGTATTAGTGTGTGTTTGTGTGTGGGTGTGTGTGTGTGTATCTATATATATGTACATACATACATACATACATACATACGTACATACACACACACACACACACACGGGTGTGTGTGTGTATCTATATATATGTATATACATACATACATACATACATACGTACATACACACACACATATATATCTATATATATATATATACATACATATACATATACATATACATATACATACATACATACATACATACATACATACATACATATA